>NW_025950364.1:0-15228 GCF_021028975.2 Sphaerodactylus townsendi
AGGTTTCCCCACCCACCCTGGACACTCCAACAGATATATACTCCACTTGCTTTCCCAACATCAGATCCTCTGAAGATGCCCACCACAGACGCAGGCGAAACGTCAGGAGAGAATGCTGCTAGAACACGGCCATACAGCCCGGAAACCACACAGCACCCAACAGAACATGAACTGATAATCAAAAAGCCACTCTTAGGAGCTGACAGCCCCATACTATATTTAGAAGAGGCATGTAAACACTTGTTTATGTCCTGTAGGATGGATAACCACAATGAGTCTCTTCAATTCTATTTTAAAAATATTTTCTCATGGAACATTATGTTCTGAGCTCAAAGGCCAGCTTAGGCATATAGAAGAAGTAATCAAGGTGCTGCTGCAGGCAAGGATATGTCATCACTGGAGACAAGTTGATCCAATGCCAAATACTGCAAAGCTTTAGGCTGATATTTTTATGACTCAGAATGAAGCCTTTGCCTCATGCTGCCAGATGTAACTTGCATTTTAACAAGGTTCTCTTGCAGAGAGATAGGATACTTTAAGGAACAAAGCAATTAATATTATTCATGCTGAACAGAGCAGTTAATATTATTTATGCTAAAATTGTTAGACATTGTTGTATACACATACCCCATGCAATGTGCAACATAAAAACAGTAATGCTGATTCAACAGTTCTAACGCACACAAAAATTAAACAGCAGCAATTTAATTAGAATTCAGCAAGGATCCAGAATGAGCACTCAGAGGAGACCTATGGGTCTAAAATAGTTCAGTTTCCCAAACAAGGTTTGTCCATCAGACAATACATAGTAAAATTATAAATATTCAATAAAACATAGAACACTAAAACATCAACCATAAAATCCATTGGACCCACCCAATTACAGTTTTGGCATTTAGTGGTCCAAATGTTCCCTTAAAAAAGGGGGGGGGCTGCAGTTCTAAGACCATTTTCCTAGGAGTAAGCTTCTTTGAATAAAATGGGATTTTATTTTTTATTTTATCTGAGTATACTTACTCTCAGTTGCCCCCAAATGTTATAAAAACACATTCGAATAATATATGTGTTTAATATCTAAATTGTATTGAAGATTTATGAAGGTCATATGCTATCTATACAATCTTTGTAACTTTTCAAATCTTGAAGTTTATGCCAGTTACTATCATTTTTTTTGCTGCAGTTAGTACATTCCTGAAAAATTCATAATGCCCTTTTATGATTTTTTATCCAAAACTCAAGCACAATGTTCAGTGGATAAGTAAAGTATAGTTATAACCTGTTAATCATAAAGAAGACGTTCCCAAGATATTAATTTTAACACATTTCTGACAAACATGTAGAAAAAACAGCCTTATTTTGAAAACATCTATCACATTTTTTAGTTGGTATGATCTGTAATATTGTTCTAATTGTCATTTTTATGACAGTTTGGTGTTGGTCTATGAACTTTACGTACTTGGTCTATGTACTTTAGTCAAAAGACTGAGAAGCAATTGTTTGATGTTGGTATAAACTATTTAATGGATATTTTTGACTTCGTTCAGATAAATAAATGGTCACTGCTACCTCTCTGTTGATCAAGCACAATCTTGTCACAAACATCAGTGTCACACTTGGCCTGTGATAAAGATTGCCAATAGCAGGCAACAGGTGAGAGATGGGGGCGGGGCAGAAACATAGTACTGGCAAGATGCACAGTGTGAATCACTTCACTGAAATCCTAGAAGTGATGTCTTGTTGCTCTAAGGATTGCTGAAAGCTGAATGATAAATGACGTCACTTGTGAGATTCCTCTGGAAATGACACCACACCACGTGTACCACAATCAATTTTTGTTTTGCTTTTAAATTATCCTACTGCCTGAAGAAGCAGTGGCAGTGGTGGGAAGAGAGGGTTGCCATGGAGATCTCCTGTGATAATAGCAAAGGTAAATCCTTGGCATATTTCAAGATGGTGAAGATGTTATTTTGCATAAAGAAGTGACGCTGATTCTTTCCAAGAACAACTTTTGGTTGTGCTCAATCTTCCTTTCTTTTTAAATTTCTCATTACAGAGGAAAAGGACTGGAGCAGGATCACAGGTCAGCTATTCTTCCTCATTTGTACATTATAGTTGCATAACTATAGCTGTAACGCAGCTGCTTCAAAGTACAATATGATTGAAAGCTAATCTCGCTATTTAAATACTATGAGATAAAATAACTAGTTTTGGCCTAAGTAAGCACTGGGCCTTCTCTAACTGCCACCCCCAAATTATCCAAAAATCTTATTCTATTACAGAAAAAAATGTTTCTCAGTTTGCTTAACCTAGGGAATACCTCAATATGTTGGTTAGTGCGGCCTGAAGGACCTTTCCGGTGTTTGTAAAAACAGAAACCATAGGTGGGGTGTTGTGGGAGTGGAATCCACAGCCTAGAATGGTCACAGTTCCCTAATAGCAACAGAATAGACTGCCTGAAAAGCTGCCAACTGTTTGTGAATTGTAAGCCTTGTACCGCAGCATTTCAAACTCCTGCCAACCAAGGGATGGGAAAGTGGGGACTTTTTGATAAATCTGCATAAAATCTTTCAGGTTTTGAGGTTGATGAAAAATCACATACAATTTCAGTTCCTGTTATATCATTACAAGATCTAAACCATCCTGATTAGAAACAGCCCCATTAACAAACCACATGTTTTACTTTTCTTGAAATGACTGTGGCAGAACCACTTTTCAAAACATGTACAGAAATAAATCTTAAAGCCAAAGGAAAACATGGATTCAGAAGTGCCTGCAACCAAGAGGGAAACAGCCAGGTGCCTTTTTAAATACCATTTCACCATTCAAAGTGTTACCACAGAGTAACGTGTTTACTAATAGTTAGCTAATAAGCTTGAGCCGACAAGGGCTAATTAAATAAATAATTTTTATTCCAAACCCTCAGAGGGTCTGTTATAGAATCAGAGGAGTCGCCCTGAGTATACAAAAGTCACAGTTCTTATAGGATAAAGACAGCTGATGCATCATAAATGTTGCAAAGTCAAACCCCTGTCAATTCCACATGACGCTTCAATATTCCCATCATGGCTTATACATTGTTAAATAGCATTCTTTAAGAATATAGTTTCTCACATGGCTTGACTCTCTTTCTTTGCTTTAATTCTGCTTTGTCAGTTATTTTTCTACACACACACTTTCTCAGCTCATTGCTAAGCAAGTATTCCTTTTCTTTTGAATGTGGGAAGAGACAATAGGGGCTGCTCTTTGGAAAGCAAAGTGCCTTTTGCCATTTCTGAGCCATAATTCCTAACACTAAAATGTCTTCAAGAAAACTTGCTTAAGTTACATATAAGTATAATTTCAGTTGAAATAACTCATTTAAATGTGTTTCTTTTATTTCTATTTTCTATGTCTGTGCTTTAGTTGAAGATATTATTTTCATGAGCCTTTAATTTGCACACAAGCATTAAAAGCATCTTTTTCTGGAATGCAGTGAACATTGAATGCTTTTTTCTTAAACAAAGACACTTTTTTCATGATTCTGTAGAAATGACTTTAAGCTGTATTTCTGCCAGAATCTTTTTCTCTCCATTATTTTCCTAAATGAATAGGGGAGAAGGAAGAAATAACCTTCTGGTAAATCTAAAATCATTTCCTTTTCTCTCTTTCTCTCCCTCTTTTCTCTCTCTTTCTCTCACTTTCTCCTCACTTTTCTGGCTTTCCTTCTTACTTTCAATTCTTTTCCTTCTGTGCCTACAGAATCCCCCCGTTTCAAATGCACCCTGAAAACTTGAAGGGTGCGTTTAAGCAAACCAGTGAGAACTGGAGGCTAGAAGGACTTCGAGCCTGAGGTGACTCACACGTGAAAAGCGAGGGAATATGACAGCCCTAGGTAGCTCGAATTCTCCCAAAATTTAAACCCTGATTGCCTTTCTCTCATTTTTTCCCACCTCAACTCTAGTACCACAGTACCAAAGAACATAACCCTGTCCACTCTACATGTGTATAAACCTTTAGGTCCAGCATTTCCACAAATAAAATACAATCCTTTTTTTCAGACAATAGTATAGAAGCGTTCAGAAGTTAAGATACAGCATTTCCTAATATTCTACAAGAAGTACTGAAACATACATAAAAGCCATCCAGGTCAGAATAGAATTCCTTTTTTCCTTCCCAAGTTACATTAGCATTAGCATTGTTTCTCTTATATATCTTATAAAGGTGGCAATACACATCCAGGGTTTTGTGGACAAATATAGAAGTAGTTTGTGATGGTCTGTGAGTTGCATGAAACCCTGTGAAACACCATCAGGTCTGGTCATATAAACCACCTCTCCCTTTTCTGGGGACCCTATTCAAATTGTTCAAAAGAAACTATGGAACCACAGTTATTAGGATCTAATGGAACCATAGTACCTTGTGCCTTTAGTCTTACGACATGCATAAAGGAAAATATCAAGCATGTAAAGGCGAGGCGGAGTGGATGGTCAGGAATACAAGCTGTACTGTACAATAGAGTACTGTAGGTTATTATGAATGAATATAGGGACATCTTGGTCCCAAGGAATAAACCTGACAATCAATACAAACTGTAAGCTTAGGAGGAGTTGTCTTAAAGAAGTAATCTTGGAAATTGGAAACTGGGTGACAAAACAAAAATTTTCACATGAAGTCATACATGTATATACCAAGTAATCAATAGTCAAAATGTTTTGCTTTGTTGTAGTTCTGACAAGAAGTATGAAGCTTCGTGAGGGATTCCCAATATGGGTGTGCAGTTATAATTTTTTGAAAAAATCAAAGAGAAAGCAACAACTGTCACCCCCTCAGGATCCTCTTTAACTAGTAGATAGAAGAAAAATAATGGGGGGCACAATACAAATGAGGAACGGGTCGTTGAGTGATCCAAGCTCCTGGGCCACCGTGCACAGGAGAAGGAGGAGGCAATGTATGAGTATGGACCAGGAGATATACAAGGTCTCCTTCTAATAAAACTCTGGCAGTCATGTGTGTGGAGTTTGACATGTGATAATACAAGATTTTCAACACTGTTGCTTCTATTTTTGAGTCCCAAAACCACACTCAGCCTCTGCGAAGTCTTCAGAGGATGTCTTGATCAGTCAGTTCTCAACTGCAGAATGTCTATAAGTCTATAGTCTATGATGTAAAAGCAGGGGTCCAGGCTCCAGAAAGGAAAAACACTGGAAGTCTCTTACACGCCAATACAAAAGTCAATCAGAAATTTCCGAGAGTCCATGAGTAGAAGCCGATCAGTCCCTAAGCGCTAAAAGGAAAACAACAACAATTTGCAGGAATCCAGAAGGAACAACAGAACCAAACAGGAACAACGGATTCCGGGCAACTGAATTGGTGGCATTGAAAACGTAGACATAAATTAGGGCCAAGCTCTGAACTCCATACTTCTGGTCTTCCCACCGCGTTTCCTCGAGCCTGTGTTACAGGAGGCGGGTCGGCACGCTTCAGACATGTGTAGTGCACCCAGGCTTTTACTCCCTGCACTTTAGCCGAGGAATAGGTGATCAGCAAGATCTGGTATGAACCCTTCCAGACTGGAGTCAGAGGTTCCTTTTTCCAGGATTTCAGGAACACCCAATCGCCCGGTTCAAAAGGATGTAGCTTGGTAAGTCCAGCAGGCATTATCTCGGCGAGATCCTGATGGATTCTTGAGACTGAAAGGAGTGGCTAAACTTGACACAAAATATTGAACAGTTAGCATCCCCCCCCCCTTTTCCAGGAAAGCTGTGCTGGTTTTTGTTCACAGTTAGCAAGCCACACTGGCAAGGCTACACTGGTGCTGGGAAGCTCTGCATATGGCTCGGAACAAAGCTGACCAGCCCAGCAGCCTGTGCTGGCATGCAAACTGGGAGGGATTGTGCCTTGTACCTTGTAATGTCCAGAATGGCAGCCCTAGAGTTCCACAGGGAGCTGTATTTCTGCTGTTATCTCCTTCCAGGCCAGAGACTCCAGGGGAGCTATATCTCTCTGCTTCTTGGCCAAAACTTTCTCCCCCCTCCCCCCTTTTCAAATGCAGCGGAGAGATATAGGCAATGTGAACTGTAGGAGGAGAAACTAGAAACTTTATTTAAGAAGAAAGGGTAAAAGATGCAGCTGAGAAAGGGAAATTATGAACATGTTGTAACATAATGCAACTTACCCATTACTGCATACAGGAATTACTAAGAAAAGCAGGATGGACACATCAAAAAAAATACCACTTAACATAGAGGCAGTATAGGGTTGTGTGTCTAAGAGCAAGGAATAAACATAGAGAAGTAAACTTAATGAAACAATAAAGTTGAGGGGGCTTAGAAAGAAAAGACAAAGGGGTGAAGAGTGGAGGCTAGAGGAGCAGAATGGCAATGGGCTTGAGGGAGCCTTATAGGAAGTAAAGACAAGCTATATCCAAATGGCAGCAAAGAATACAACCCAAAATGGAGATTTCAGCATTTCATCCTTTGACGTTATGTGAACGAAAACCCCTGTTTCTCTTTATCAGTAATGTTTCTTGTTTCTGAGATCCTGTTCTTTAAACAAGGAGCCTGAACATTCTTATGGGTGGTCTCATTGTTTTTGGAAAAGGGCAAGTGTTAAGGTATCTTTTTGGGTACAACAGGATCTCAGAAACAGTGCAGTGTGCACTTAGTAGTTTGTACAATTGTGAATTGTGAACAAAGGGGCATCCTGTGGAGTTCTTTAAGCTAGGCTAGCAACAGAGGAAGAATAGGTGTAAGACCTGCACTGTTTAACTGGAGTGGGTAAAGAAAAAAACAAACTTTTGGATCAGCAGAGGAGGGGGGGGGTATCGGGTGCTATGAAAAAGAAGCCCAAAGGATTCCCTAATTTGCTGAATCAGAACCAAAGAAAATTAGGGCAAGAAAGAAAAACACAGGGTGTTGCAACCTATTATTTACATGGTCCATGTAGTACTAAGGATGTATACAATAGGAAAAATCAACAAGGTGGATACTCATCAGCTTCACTGAAAATGGATGATTCAGTACAATCTGTTTTAGCAGACCAAGACAGAAACAGAGCAGAAACAAAATGCAAATTGGTGAAAAGCGGCATTTGCTTTTTGTTTGTTGTCTGTTATGTTTATTATAAAAGGGCATTTATTATCATTAGAATGCTGAAAATAAAAAAGAGAACTAAATAAGTGAAGGGGAATGCAAGACAATACACAAGAAAAATTTTCTTCAAGGAAGGAAACTTAGTTAAAACTGCAGTCTCACAGGGGACTGTATACTCATTATTCGTCTTTGTTAACATTTTAAAGAAATAATTCAGATACGAAAAAGCTACTTTGTGAGATCCTATTTGAGGTCTGATATAGTTCTGGTTTGAAAATGTGTCAGCTTCAAACAATCATACTCAATTTCAGCTTTCACCTCTTACTCTGTTTAAAGATGCTCCAGCACCATAGCCTGGTCTTTTAGCATCTAGCATCTGTCTGTTTCAATTCTTTTCTTTGCAGAATGTATCAATAGTATTTTTACTTAATGTGCGGTAGTAGCATGTAAAAGCTAGTTTCAAATTTAATCTTTGTGCCTCTCAGATCATGTGAGCCATAGCTGCACAAACTTGTACACAGCGAGGCCAGCCCATAACCACAGAGGTGAAGGTGTTTCCCCTAAAGCCGAGCCTACCAAGAAATACTGTGTTGGGTACTGGAGGCTTCACTCTGTAATTTAAGCTGGAAATGTCTGCTCTTAGAAAACTGGATACAAGGTTACATCTAAAAGCACAAAATTTAAATTTCTTAAAAATACTTCTATAAACTTTTCTCTGCTACTGCTATCATAGATTTAACTTTAAACATCAGTTGAACTGATTATCCCCTCCTTTTTGCATTTTTCTTCTGAAGGTTTAGGCAGAGAGTGGCTTATTGCAAGGGCGGCCCCCCCTCCCCCCGTCGTTTTTCTTTCGTTCTTGGGAGGAGGACTCACCCAAGGTTGTCGTTGTTAGAAGACCCTGCTGGTATCAGAGCCCCGCATATGCATGAACAATTCCAAAAGCATAAAGAGAGCCAGTAAAAATGTTTACGCATAGGGCAAAAGCAATATGCAGAGACCTCCAGTTGGGGAAATTTTAAGGGCGTATCTCAAAAATCAGCCCGGGCAGCACAATATCTATAGTTGTAATACAGTCACAGATAAGCCACTGGGCATTGTGTATCTGCAAATTCCTGAGCCAAATCCCTTTTTGCAATGCTATCCTGCTTATATACAAACAGGAAAAAGTCCTTTTGAGCACTTGGCAACCCACGTATATTTGTCTAGGTGTCTGTGCTTGGGAGACAGTTTGAAAACCAAAGCTGTACAACTAAAAGAATGGCTGCTTTTGTTGCTGGGGACGTACTACTTTGAGACAAAGTCTGAGAGTTTAAAGATTAATAGGTTGTAACATGGTCCGCAATTTTTCTTTCCTTCAGCTGCAACAAGCGTGATCAGAATGCTGTCTGACATGCTTTGCTGCTCAGAAATATTGAGTTCAGGGAGAATCTTCCCCCTCTGCACTGAGGAAAGAGAAACATTCTTTTTCGACGGTGCGCCCAAGGCTTCTCCTTGGCTGAAGGAAAAAACTGAGGAAAACCAACTCAGAACGAGCTTGTAAGCATCTGTGGCTCTGAGGTCTTACTAGAGCCCACTGCCGTTCCCTTTGGGGAGAGAGAGAACAACCTTTAAATCCCCTTGTTTTACACTGCCACTGGTAAAAAAAAAAAGACAGCAGGCTGTGTAGTGAGTTGGATCACCATAGAGCTTTGGCAGGAACTCTCACTGTCAGATGAGCTGACTGATGGAGAGAAATTCCTCGTGCCCCCGTCCTGGCTCTGGTTCTGTGCCACAGCAGGAGGAGAGCCTATGATGGAATCTAGAGGGGTGTTTAGAACCGCTACTGGATTTAAAAAGGGCGGTTGTAAAAACTCCTCAGGTGGTGGTGGTAACTTCACCACCAGTCCCAGGAATCACTTCTTAGCTTGAAGTGAAAATAATCTTTCACCTTAGGACAGTCGGTTTTCTGTGTCTGATACTTCTGGGCTCGGTCACAGCAGATGAAGGGGGAAGTCTGGGTTTCTTTTTAACAACCTCCAATATATATACATATTCTCTTCATCTGCTGAATCCGGACCCATGAGCAGCAGAGACGTCGTTTTTCCATCTGCCTCTCCCCCCAGCCAAATCGGAGAATTTGCTGGAAGGAGAGGAGGAGGGGGCATCCTCTTGGCAAGCATCTTCCCCCTGTTCCCTTCCCGTTTCTCCCTTTCCTAATGACGGATGAGGGGGAGCACGGGACGGTCCTGCATTGTCTGAAAAGCCGGACAGCGCAGGAGTCCCTCCCTGCGCCGGCTGAACTGATGGCAGGGAGCCAGTTCTAGAGGACTGAGGAGTGGGAAGAGTCACCGCAGGATTAGCAAAAAGTCCTTTGGTGGTGGTGGGAAAAGCCCATCTTTGTCACACCCCGGGGGGCCAACCCGGAGTATGAATTCAGGAGGGTGTTTACGCACCACCATCAATGAGGATCCAGGAGGAGTCACGTAAGACGCTGGACTTAGACTGACCTCCATAACTTACCCTTAAGCAAATGTGCTTCCTTTTCTTTGTACGTTATTTAAAAGGATCTGATACAAGGACTGGATTGTATACAGATTAAAGGTGCCCTCTGGGGCCAAATGTTTCCCCCGTCTAAGCGATAAAGAGTCCAATCTTTCTCGCAAAGACATCTCAACTTTTTCTTTGCCTTATGTTTCAATTTGGGGGCTAATGCCCTCCAATTGTAAAGTACACAGGACAAAGCTGAGTCCGTCGACTGGAGTTCAGCGCCCTCTTTCCCTCTGGTCTTGGAAAACCAAACCATAGTTTAGGATGAACTCTCACAGCTCTTGCAGTCCTTTTTTACTTGTAAGTTTGACAAGAAAAATCCTCCCCAAATGTCTTAAACTGATAGTTCGTTTAGGTGATTTTTCTTTCAACTTCTAGGATCCGTTTACACTTTTTGAGCCACAAGGGGGGTCACTTTCTAACGTCCTCGGATTGCAAAGGAATCAAGAGGACCTCGGATATCCGGGGCTTTGGATTTATTACTGACAAGACAAAACAAAACCTATTTTATTTCAGACATAAGACTACAGAGCATTTAGACTGACATACACAAAGTACAATATATCTGGTGACTGTAAATTATCCATATGTTTCTGCTGCTCTACATTCAATCAGCTGAATTCAATCATCCAGCAAGTATCAATTTTTGCCAACTGTTCTTTGTATTTAACTAATTTCCATACTCATTTTTGCCATATCAGTAATTTTCTTTGAGGGACTGGTATGCTCTATTTCCACAGGAAAATGAGATGACAATCCAGAAAATTGACAACAGGGTCAATTAAAGGGGGGGGGGGGGGGGGCATGGAGACCATTTGGCTTGGTCCTTAAAATCAAATGGGGCCTCAAATTTAGACACATTTCTTGACCTTTGAGAAGTTTAACAACTGTAGCACATGTTTATCAAGTGCTTTCATTTTTTAATTTTAGCCCGCAGCTAGGGCAGCTTCAGATATAGAAGTAGCCTGCACCTCTCTGGACCCTTGGCAGGGCCTAAGAATAGCATTTCTCAAAAGACATATGTGAAATATGGATTGTATCTCAGTGAGGGATACAGACTGGAGTACAGACCCATTTCTGGCTCGTAACGTATTATTCTCAATCAAATAAACAGTCCTGCTTTATTTTTAAATTATGTAACAATTCAGCAGAGTCAGTGCAATGTATAAGCAAACAGTGTCAGGTTAGGAACTGGGAAACCTAGGTTCACATCCAACCAGAGTTGCAGGCAAAATGTTAGGAACAAGATCTACCAGACCACGGCCACACAGCCCGGAAAACCCACCACAACCAGTTGGATCCAGCCATTGAAGCCTTAGGCAATACATCCCTCCTATAGGGTGCTTGGGCCAGGCAATGGCCTTCTTTAGCCTAAATTACCATGAATGCAGAAGATATAATCTTATCCTGTAATAAAATGTACGATGAAGGAAATGAAATGCAATTTTTACAGGCTATTATTGTAAGGGGGGAAAGTGCTTGCCAACAATGTATGCCAGTCAGTAGGGAGTAAAAAGGATGCGTGGGATAAAAATGTACTCAATACCGAAGTGACAATATCTCTGAGAAAATTCAGCAGTGACATTCTCTTGCTAAAGACAGCAAGCATATCTCCCCTCAATTATTTGTAGTATCAAGCAACAATTTTTCATGTGTGAGATAGTTTATCACCACAGATCAATCAGGGCACACAGAAATATATATTTTTGTTCGAGTCCGATGCTATATAATTATTTGGTAAAGAAACAGCAACTTGTTTATCCGCAATAATCTAGCAGTAAGCAGAGCAAAGTTTATTGGAAGCACGTAATGAATGAATCCAGGTGAAGCATATCCTAGTGACTGAATCCTGCTTTTACAAGTTGCCTGAGGTGTTCGCATGTATAAACATATAAAACCTTCACACTTACATTTACAGAATATGTGGAAGTCATCTTTTCAAATAATATTAAAAAGTGTTATGATAATAATCTAATATTATGCTTATATCAATCTATAGTAAATTATAAAAGAACGAATAATGAACGTTCATAGACTTGCTTACCTGACTGTAACTAGTGAAGAATTTTCTTTAGCAATTGCTCTTTATATTCTCAGATTTGTATATGCTTAAAAATATCCAACTATATTTCTCCCATTTGGGCAACAGCTGTGCTTTCACAATGTGCTGAGAGCTGTTGCATCAGAAACAAATGTGAATAAAAAAGTTTAAAGGACTTTAGTTCCAAAAAGAAATTACTATAGTTCTGATTTACATAGACTATTAGATCATAATATTTTACAAGAATAATTTAGACTAACTTTTGCTCTGTGCTTAATGGCACGATTTTGTGTTCTGGATCTAAAAACTGGCTTTTGTTACTAAGTACATTAAATGAAAAGGCAAGGCCATGCATGACTCAATCCTGAATGCAGAAGATATAATCACCTCCTGTAATAAAATATACGATGAAGGAAATACAATGCAATTTTCTGAGCTATTTTTTTCTTCTTTAAATGGCAGTAAAAATGAAGCCCTTGGAAGTGTTTATGTGCTCTTTGGGCCAGACTGGATCAGTCAGTTGCAGGCCAGACAAGGGAAGCAGAAGCTATTGTAGAGCTGTGGTGCCCTAAAAAAAGGTCGAGGAAGCGTAAAGACATAGAGATTCCAGGAATAATGTTTCTTAAGATATTTCAGGGGAACCACTACTGTACTGTCAACTAGGGGTCCTTTGCAAGATCACACTCTTTTAAACTAGTTATTTCAAAATAAATCACCATCTGTCCTCACACACATTAGAATCACCACTTGATCCATTGATGGCATTCTCAAGTTTTCATAATGGAATCCCCTTAATGAAGTTAAACCATCCCTTTTATTCCCATCACAAATGGTGATCAGATGGTCCCCCCATCCTTTTTACTATTGTTTATGGGTGCATTCTTATAATTCTACATTAATTCATGTTTTTGATTTCACATGGGTCAGTTTGGTGGGTCATTACGATCAATAGGTCCAGTAGAGAGACAGCTCCTTTAAAGTTGTTGTTATCAATCCTAGGCTTTCCATGATATGCCAGGTTTGTGGACACATCAACTCTGTGAACAAAACAGCGACAAAATATGACCAGCTGTATTCCTGAACTCGTGGATAAATATTGCTTGCACTCTGAGGTCTGAGTTTTGAATAATATTTATCAGTGGAAAGAAAGAAAGAAAGAAAGAAAGAAAGAAAGAAAGAAAGAAAGAAAGAAAGAAAGAAAGAAAGAAAGAAAGAAAGAAAGAATTGTAAACTCTGCTGATTTTGCTGTGGAAAAGAGTCTGGTAAAACCAGAAGGATCCCTCATCCCCATTCTGTTAGAAGCAGAAGATTCCCTCAACTGCGTTTTCAAACCCTTCTAAGCCCCCAAATGTCAAGTACACATTGCTCCCTCAAAATGTCTATAAAGCCCTAGTAAGGCCTGCAAATGCCTAGGGGCTTTCCAGTAATTTCAGTGTAAGTTCCAAATTCCCAACTGTCATCAAATTCCATTCTGGATAAAATCAAACAGCATCTTCATCAAAGACTTTCAGGATGTTGAATTCATATCAGTTCGAAATCTTAAACAGTATGAATACCAAACACATACACCAATATTAGCAAACGTTGCCTAATTTTCTATGTATGAAGGCAAATCAGTATATGCCAATCCTTTTTAGCAAAATTGTGAAAAAGAGATACAGATTCCTGCCTCATACAGATAACAATTACCATGATTAAAAGCTAACTCATTCAGTGCTTTTGATACCTTTGTGTACATATAAACTACCATCAAGTCACAGCCAACTTATGGCAACCCTGTAGTGTTTGTACAGCAAAAGACCAACAGAGGTGGTTTGCTGTTGCCTTCCATTGCATAACTAAGTAGGTTTGACCTTGCTCAGCTTCTGATATCTGATAAGATCAGACTAACCTTGCTCATTTGGGTCATACAGCTTCTGACATCTAAGGAACTTTAACGTCAGTTCCTTTAGTACTGCTATATACCAGTGAGTATACAAGCATCACAGGTTATACCGTTATAGCAAGCCAGCTTCCTGCTGTTTATTTATTTATACAGTTTAAAGAGGATTAAAAATCACAAGGTTCAATTAAAAAAACACCCAACACATTTGCAGTACTTTAGTACAAATTCATAACAAGCCTAAGAATCATTTTATGGACAAATGTGATCCTGTGAAACTCGGGGCGGGGGGATCCCTGCCCTGAACTGCTGAGCCCGCCAAGACTATGCCCTGTGCAGATCTTGGCTGGGGAGCTTGCAGTGGACTCACCAGCTGTCAAAAAAAAACCCATTGTCTCTTCAGTCCCTACCTGTAAGCTACCTTACTAGTCTAGAGCAGCTGCCTCTGGGCTGACTGGGGACACTGGCAGCCAATGATAGATGCACTTTATGTGCATGTACAGAGAATACTTTCTTAAGTTTTAGGGGATTTAAACTCCCTTTTTTGAAGTTTCAGATTTTTCAACTGTGCATTTATAATTCCACTGAAATCACTCAAGTAGAACAGCATAACTCTGCTTAGAATTGTACTGGCTGGTTCACATCCCAACTCTGGCATGAAGCTCTCTGGGTGACCTTGGGCCACTCATTTTCTCTCAGCCTAATTTAGTTCATAGAATTGTTGTGAGGATAAAATGGAGAAGAGAGAATCATGTGTATAATCCTGAGCTCCATGGAGAATAGGTTGAGATATTCTAATTAGACAGATGGATGGACAAACAGACGAACAGACAGCTAGATAGACAGAGCCTCATGTTGACTGCCATCAGTTAAAATTCTATTTCCTAGTCCTTTGTTCTGCTTTTGGAAGTCTTTGGTTATAGCAGCAGTGACAGAAAATGTAGTGTTTTTAAGGAAGCTTCTCTTTCCTTAAGACACATGTTATGTTCTTATTTAGGTTTTCTTTTTTAAAACTGCACGGCTGGAAATTCTGATTCTGTCTTCCCTTATAAATATATTTTGATCTTTTTGCCACTTGTTATATAATAACTTGTTGGTCCATTTGCTGAAATTGGTGCAGCACCTTTCTGGGATTCTTACTTCTGGCTACTCGGTAGTTGAAGTCTTAGCTGAAGGGCAACCAGTTATGTCATCTGAAATAAAGACATACTATAAAATAAACTGGGGAAAATGTGTTTTAAAAGCAAAAAATAAAAAGTAATGACATGTCATGCTTAGGAGAAAACCTGTTTCCACATCTTGGAGGCAGCCCTTTCTTCATTAGGAGGATCGCTTCCAAAATGCCATTCGACACTCATGGAACCATGTTTTGGAACGATGTCCTGAGGACTTACATGTGGAAACATTATATCACACCATTTAATGTTTCCAAAGACAAATACATTCATATGTAGAAATGAGGGTCTTAATTTAGAACATGACAAGTAAAGGAGTACATGATACAAGTTTCTGGTATCATGCATGCTGAGAAGACAGTGAGAGAAATTTCTCATCTTGGGTGCTGTGTGGTTTCCGGGGTGTATGGCCGTGTTCTAGCAGCATTCTCTCCAGACGTTTCGCCTGCATCTGTGGCTGGCATCTTCAGAAGATCCTCTGAAGTTTTGATCCTCTGAAGATGCCAGCCACAGATGCAGGCGAAACGTCAG
>NW_025950365.1:0-15179 GCF_021028975.2 Sphaerodactylus townsendi
AATACCGAATCATTTTCAAGGTGTTGGTGTTAACCTTTAAGGCCTTAGGCGGCCTGGGGCCTCCGTACCTACGGGACCGTCTTACCCCATATGTCCCGAACCGGTCTCTGCGTTCGGCAGAGGCCAATTTACTGGTGATCCCTGGCCCCTCCATGATACGGCTGGCCTCCACCCGGGCCAGAGCCTTTACAGCTCTGGCCCCAGCCTGGTGGAACGCTCTTCCTCCAGCTGTCAGGGCCCTGTGGGACCTCGCTGAGTTCCGCAGGGCCTGCAAGACTGAGCTGTTCCACCGGGCCTTTGGGGAGACTAGCCGTTGATAGTGGCCCCCTCCCTCCCTCCCTC
Organism: Sphaerodactylus townsendi; assembly: GCF_021028975.2. Taxonomy (NCBI): domain Eukaryota; kingdom Metazoa; phylum Chordata; class Lepidosauria; order Squamata; family Sphaerodactylidae; genus Sphaerodactylus; species Sphaerodactylus townsendi. The sequence goes on from NW_025950365.1 coordinate 343, forward strand.
CCTTCTTGTTCTTCTTTGACATCATGAAGACCTATAAACCCCCACTCTGGGGCTTCTGTGGGAATGATAGTAGGCGCCATCTGGAACTAAATTATTAATGCTGCATTTTAATAGAGTAAGGTTTATTTTTATCAGAGCCATCCTAATTTATATTTATATTGTATTTTAATTGATTGTGCTCTTTATATTGTTCACCGCCCTGAGCCCTCCGGGGGAGGGCGGTCTATAAACCTAATAAATAAATAAATAAATAAATATTACTTAAAACTGCTTATAAAACAAATACAAATAGTTTTCCTACTTGGGCAGGAGGGGTATTCAGAAATTTGCTGACTCCCTTTCTAGAGCTGAGAGAATGATTTATTAATATTATGCAAAACATATGGGAATTATCTCAAATTAAGAAAAAGGTTACAGAAAAGTCAACTGACAGGAAGGTTCTTAGCAATAAAACAGACTCAGCTGTTATTCAATCAAATGAAACCATTTCACATTTAAAGGTCACATTATTGAATAAAAATTAAAAGACACAGGCAGGCAGGCAAGGGAAGAGGGTATCTGTGGTCACGTGGGCACAGAGATGCAACCTTTTATAAAAATTGACAATCCCCTTCAATCCACCAACCAATTTTATTTTTTGTCAACAGTGCCTGAAGCAGGTTGGTAAAGCGAGCCAGCAGACTCAAGGGTACCAGGAGCCAATCTTTCTCCCTACCACCAGAGAACTTTCAACTACTGCAGAGAACATCTGCTTGTCTAGTCTTTCCTCAAAACCGTGACAGGCCAGGAAGTTGGGTCAATCTCATCCTCTTTCCACTGCTGTCTCATCCCACAAGATGAGCAAGTCTCTCAACACCTAGTTTGCCTGGAGGAGGTTTCTGAGACAGATCATGTACATTTCCTGGTCATGGTAGTTGCCGCTGGTGGTTCTCGACTGGCTATACTCAAACTTTTGGGAAACAAGGCACAATAGGTCATGTGGGAACCCACTAAAGCCCCCACATTAACACGTTCTAGGAAATCCAGACTTGCTGATGCAAACTGACCCGAACCATGTGTCCTCTGGGTCACAGGTCAAGAGCACTTGAGAACAGATGTGCAACTGACCCATGTGAGTTACACTGCAGTTGGAGGTGGTCGTTTTGTTGCTTTCTGCATGGGTGGGGAGCTGCGCAGGTGCTGTGCTGTCTTGTGTCATTCTATCCTGGACTAAAAGGGTATGCTCCGCCCATCAGCCCTCCTGGGCGGAATCTGTGGAAGCTGGTACGGCCAATGCTTCAAAGTCTGTCTTCTTGCTTAGTTGTACCCTACTACTGTTCTTCCGATTTCTTGTAGTTAGAGCTTGGCAGATGTAGGCACTGGCCCCAACCATTTCTCTCCTGTGAAACAAATCAGTCAGATGGAAGCAACAGTTGGTCTATCCAAAACTCTAGTAAGGGGCAAACTGCTGTAACAAATACTGCCCGCAGTGAATAGTAATTGCCAAGTTGCAATTAACTCAAAGCCACCCCAAGGCCATGGGCTTTTCAAGGTAAGAGATAATCAGAGGTGGTTTGTCACTGCCGACCTCTGCATCTCCCATCCAAACATTATCCTTGCTTAGCTCCCCAGCCCCAATGAGATTGGACTATCCTGAGATATTAGGCTGCTGGCCCATAATATACCAATTACTATTAATGCAATATAAGGAGTGCTTTGGATTTTAGACATCAGGTCACCTCTCAGGAAGTTAGGCGTAGTGCTTCTTCCCATGCTGGTTAGCCTATGCTGGAGCAGTACCACAAAAACCAGTCCTTTCCCACTACATCCCATCATTTTCCACAATGAAGGAATTTCTTTGGATTGAGATCAGAATCTGGATTGCCAAAACACAAATATCACAACTATCCTTTTTAAAGTGTGAGGTGCATATGGCCCTGCAGCTTGCCAAAGTCTCTGGAGACATGATGGTGATGAATCAATAAAAATACTCATGTGGCAGAAGCAGCAAAAATTACAACTGCATTTAAATGAAGTTCAGACAACATTCCCAGGTTCCGCAAAGGTGGACAGGAACACTGGATGTCACTCAAAAGCATCATAAAGGGATCTATACTAAAGCTTGGAATCTCTGCATCACAACCCTAGTATTCCTAGGAGGTCTCCCATCCAAATACTAGACAGGATCAACCCTGCTCAGCTTATAAGATCTGGCCAACCTGGGGCTATTCAGTTCAAGGTTTCAAAGGGAACTACAGCCAGGTAAATATGCAGAAGATTACAGCCTTAACATTTTTAAGGCATCTTCAAGCAGCCAAAGATTGTGGGCGGTTGCCCATGGAATTAAAAAGCCTGATCAACAAAAACAGAGCAGTCACATTCAGTGCACTCACCCAAAATGCTTGCCAGGAGTTCCAAGCGATCAGAACCAAAGAAAAGTTGAGGCTCGCCATTCACGTGGGCCACATAAGAGGGCAGGCCAAATGCCTGAAAAAAGCAAAAACACCTCATCTAAGTTTCTGGTGAGGCAGAGGGCAGGAGGTGATGCCATGTGTCACCAAAAGGTGAAGCAGAAGGTCATATTGTTGAATGTTGTTTTAGCCCTGTCCTAGCCCTTACTGTGCTGGAAAGCTGCCCAGAAAGAAGCTGCCCAAACCATTTGCTGTGCTTGCCAGTTCTGCAGTTAACTGGCCTTGGATTCTCTCTCACTTTTTAGTTAAAAAACTAAATAAACTGCACATGGTGCCAGAAACTGCAGAAGAGGATATGACAACGTCCTCATGCTTCCATGTTACTAAACTGTCTGAAGACACCCTTCAAAACTGTTTGGGAAGCTTTTGTTCACCTGGAAAGAATGAGAGAGAATGAGAAACAATCACCAAGTGAAGGTCTGACAACAGTGCTGCCCCCAGACTAAATCTGGCCCAAGAGGAAAAAAATAGTCTGGGAGAACAGGTTTCATTCCAACCTGAGAGCAAATGTTGCATAGTGACTAAGAACAGTAGACTCTAATTTGGAGAACTGGGTTTGATTCCTCATTCCTCCGCATGAAACCTGCTGGGTGACCTTGGCCTAGTCAGAGTTCTCTCAGAACTCTCTCACCCCCCCCCCCCACCTACCTTACAAGATGTCTGTTGTGGGGAGATTACAGAAAAGAGTTTGTAGGCCACTTTGGGAGTCTTTATGATTGAAAAAAGAAGGGCATAAATCCAAACTCTTTTCTTCTTCCCCCAACTGCTTTTGAAGCTTGCTGGATGACCATGGGCTAGTCACACCCCCTCACCCAAACCTACTTCACAGGGTTGTTGAGAGAATAACACAGAGGAGAGGAGGAAGGCATATGCCACTGTGGTCTCCCACTAGGGAGAAATGTGGGTTACAAATAAAGCCCATGAAATAATTTGTTGCATGTACCATCACAATGATGCTTTGAATGTGTCTGAAGAAGCCACCAATCAGAAATATCCATTTTGTCACATGCCAACTTATATCCACATAGTTAAAACAAAGACAGCTAAACCCACTGGACTAATCAAGTTGCTAGTCAGGCAACTCAAGGAAGGGCCGGGGGTGGGGAGAGCACAGCCCCAGAGACCCTTGCCCTTCTTGAGAAGGGCAAATTGTGTGATTAGTTTCCACGTGAAAAGAGACCTCAGAGGGAAGCTTTGCCAAGGGACTTGTCGGGGGTTCTCAGCAGCCCTGATTATAGGGTCTGAAGAAGTACTGGTCTCTCACCCCATATTTCAGTGCTTCATCAGTGGTCGTTTTCAGGCGATTCTTCACCTCAGTTGAGGCACTCATTTCCAGGAGCTTCTTGGCTTGATCCAAGGGGATACCTGCTTGCTCTGCTGCCTGAGAGAGAAAAATGGACACACACAATCACACAGAAGGCAGATACCTGATAGGATCAAGTGTCAGGGCTACACGTTTTAATTAGTTAAAAATGGTTCAAGTTCTGTACTGTACATTCACCTGCCACATCTGGAACTCCCTCACAACGGGCTAGTTCTCTGAAGTTTCTCTCAGCCTTCCTTACCAGAGAGAAGAGGGATTAGTCATGAGACCATCTGAACACCAGGCAGAGCAGAGCAGAGGAGCAGCTTGACTGGATCAGGTAAAAACTCCATCTGGTTATGCTTCCACAAGGGCCAAGCTAGAGGAATCTCAGAAACCCAAACACATGACATGGAAGCAGTAGCTATCCTCTGCCATTTCCTCCCAAGAAACAGATATTCAGATGCACACAACCTCTAACTATGGAGCTTCCATTTAGACATCATGCCCAATAAACTGCTGGTAGGTTTAACACTCTATGCATCTGTCCAATCCCCCTATAAAGTCACTGAAACCAGCACTCTATCTTGCGGCAGAAAATTCTGTTTAAGTTACACATTGAACTACAGACTTTCCTCCTCCTCCTCATGCATAGAAGATACTGACAGATGTCCTTCTGCAGGACAATATGTATTTCTGGGCACTGATCTCTCTCTTTGGATCATGAAGTAAACACTGGGCCTCCAGCCTAGGCGGTGGACTTCAGCATGTGGTTCAGGAACCCAAAGTGGGTAACAGTTGCTATTTTATTTGTTGCCACCATGGCTCCAGCCCTTAGCTTGCTCCTCACTATGGTACACTTCCAGGAGTTTGACTCATGCTTTCTGCCTCTAGCTCTTGTGTCTGCTCACAGAATTGGCCTTGACAACTAGCCTCACAACTCTAGATCCTCTTCTTCCAGTCACATGACTGATGTAACAAAACTTCCTGTCAGCGGAAGGTCCTGAGCCTGGAAAAGTTGGTGCACTGGCTTAGGATATACAAGGGCCATATCACTTTTTCTGCTGTTCCCACCCACATTGATTTTTTTAATCTAAAAAAGGCACTTAGATCCTCAAGGAATCCATAGCTAAGGTTATGAGGGAAAGAAACAACATACCCAAACACTACACATTTATATGCTACTCTTCCTCCAAGGTATGGTCAAGAAATGAGCTGAGAGAGAAAAACAGCATGGCAGGGGTCTGCTCCCCCTCAGTACTACACTAGATCTTGAATGCTGAGAGGAAACCACTGTCAAAGCAAGGAGAAGAAACTTACTGCCAAAATACTCTCTGCTTGGAAAATGTCTTCATCCTGGAGAAGGAAGGCAACTGGTTATAAAGACTCATGAACAAGAAATAGAGCAGGCAAAAAATAAGCCTTTCAACATGATTAATAACTCCTGATGGCCTCAGCAGACCTAAGCAAGGAGCCTATTCACTTGACTGGAGCCAATTACACTATATGGAAAAAAATCCCTTTAGCCTAAGCTTCAACAACTGGTGAGGAACCAAACGGAAGCAGATGTATGCAAGGAGGTGTGGAATTTGGGGCTTCAGGGCACTACTGCCCAGTAAGTTTCCTAAATTACCATTTCACATGCTCTGGATCTGCTCAACTTGTGGCAACCCAGTACATGTTTAAATTATCCCACATTTTAAACTGGTCCACTTTAACATCATGTTAATCTGCAAGAAGCTATTCATGCTATTCACTTCCATGTCATGAAAAGTTTCAGACCATTTCCAAACATTAAGAGTCAGGTTTTAAGAGTTATAGCAACTGCAGAGAATAGCTTCTAAAGGGGAAAAAGGGAGATCCCAAATACACACTTGGAACAGCTCAGAGAGCCCAGAGGCTCAGAACAGTCTTGGGTGGGGCTTCCTCACAACAAGCTATTTTCCTATGCAAAAAACATAGCCGGGTCAGTTATTTACACAAATTTGCGGCTCTGGGTGTATTTCATGTGGCTCAGCCAAATCAAGGAAATAGCTCCTCCTAACATGGTTTTTGAACAAGAAATAGCTGGAGGGGACTGGAGCTTTCTTTTTCCCATGGTGCCGTTTTAAACCCATTTGGGCTCTCCTTTGGAAAAAAAAAGAAAGCCATTCCCTGCAGTTGCTGTGTGGATGCAAAGAACACAAGTTGGGTCCGCAGAGCTCAGATTGAACTCTTTAAAAACTCCCATGCGAGTGTGGAATTATGGCAGCATATCTTCGTCTGCTGATTAATCCCACCCAGAGGAGAGCCTTGGCTACTGCAAGATGTAATGTTTAAGAATATTTAAGAATATTTAAACCTCCTTTTAAGAATTTAAATTTAAGAATTTAAGAATATGGAACGTTCTAAAAGAGTTTGTTCATGTGATATGACTACGGTTGAAACACTTGACCATTCTTTGTTTCTATGCCCTAAATACAATAAGATACGCATGAAATACATGAATTCCATTTTCTTGCAATGTTCTCAGTGGCATGAGTGTTATAAGATACCCAATCTCCTGAACAGCTCTGATGTGCTCTTTTGTGAAACTGTTGCAAATTTTATATTGGAAATTAGTAATTTTAACTGCCTTTCTTAACCTTGTTTTGTTTTAAAATTTTGTCCTGTTTTATATGCCAATAAAGGCTTGTGTGTTGTTGCATCGTGGAGTCCAGAACTCTTTAAAAACAGTAATATTTATCTGCACTAACGTGGAAAGTCCAGCCTAGCCTAATCGCATTAGATCTTGGAAACTACCTGCAGTCAGCCCCGTCTCATACTTGGATGGGAGACCACCCCAAAACATCAGAATTGTTACACAGAGCCAAGCAATGGCAAACAACCCTTGTTAGTCTCCTGCTATCGGGTCACCATAAGTCAGTTGTGACTTGACAGCAAACCCCCCCCCCCCCCCCCACCTCAAAATGTTTACTTTGGCATAAGCCTCTATTAAAGTGGCAGGACATTATCTCTTGGCCAGTTGGCAGTGTAAGGCCACAGAATGAAAACACACAGAAAACAAAAGGGAAATCAAAACCAAACCTGTGTAATAAGACAGGAACCAAAAAAGGTTGCAAAAAGTAGAAGGAGTAATTAATATAACAATATATACAATAAGTTTTTATTACACAGTGTTTAAAGAAATAATGTTAAAAACATTAAACACTTAAAAACATAATAATTCACTAGAAATTTGAATCAAAAGACTGCATCTCCAACAACACCAAAACATCATATTGATTGCACATAACTTGTAATATAGCTAGATATGTCTTCTTCAGAGGTCAAAGTACCCAGGCAGATAAATCCTTATTACATAATACAAAATAGTGCAAAAATCTCAGATTCTGGCAGGAAGGTTGATTATGGAACTCCAATTAAACCTAGGTCATATAATTACTGCAAGGTAGCAATATCTATTCATTTAGTAGTTCATATTAGGGATGGTAATGAAAGACCAACTATCTGCCCGTAACCATATATTTAATTCACAAACCTGTATGCCAGTGCAAATCAAATCATTTACTCCACTTTTGATTTGCACTGGCAAACAGCTTATGAATTTGTATTTGTATAACTGCTATTTTTTAGGCTCTTGGGCAGGAAGTTAGCAAAGGAGGTTTAACAAAACTTTGGGTGCCCGTACGTTAGTCCTACGTGGCTGCACTTAGCTTGACGGATCAAACCTGCAAACTGGCCGAGACCATTTCAGATTCTTTGCCTGGGAATCTCAAGAACTTAAGGATGAGGGGCACAGAAATATTGCATCAGAAGACCTGATCCAACAGAATACTTACTCGACACCAAATGCGCATCCAAAGTTCTCTAGACACAGACTCCACAAACTGTGGCTGCGCAATGTCCACAGCAGTAACAAAGCGCATAGCGGGCAGACTGCCTGAGTGTAGGAAAAAGAGAGAAAAACTTAAAGAAGATCAGAGAGTGACATGAAAAGTGACATGAAAAAGGAAATCTTGAATTAGGACCCAGAAGACCAAGATTTGCTTCGCTACTCTGCTATGGAAGCCTGCTGGGTGAGCATGCGCCAGTTGCGCGCGTGCTCTCTCTCTCTCAGCCGAAGTCATCTCACAGGTTGGAAGGTTGTTAGGAGGATAAAGTGGAGGAAGGGAGAGAACCATGAATGCCATCCAGAGCTCCTTGGTGGGGTAAAAAAGGACTTAAGTACATATGCTGTTCTCAGACAAGAGATAATCAATCCAGCAGAGAGCTCTTTATAAAAGTATATGGAAAAAACTAGGTCTCCAATTATAAACTCTGGCAGGCTCTAGGAATCACAAGAGTTGGAAGGGGCCATACAGGCCATCTAGTCCAACCCCCTGCTCAATGAAGCATCAGCCTAACAGCCCTATCCAAAGGGGGGGGGTGCTGAATCCACTGGTGGAAGTGGTGTGGAGTCCCGCTGGCAGATTTGCTCTCTCCAGGGCACTTGTCCTTGAGCCCCCTCGGCTGGCATAACAGGGGCAGTCTGGGAGTATGACTGGAGGAGGAGCCAACATTAGTTTGCTTCCTCCCAGCTACTGCCCCCGTTGTGCCAGTGGCTGGGGCTTGAGACTTACACCAGCAAAAAGATAGGTCCATTGAACCCAATGTGGGCTTCCCAGTGGTGAGGAGGCTTTTTTTTGCATCTTAAGGCTCTCCACGCTGCCAGGAAGCTGGTATGGCCATGGCAAAACGCCCTCAGACTCCCCACAGTCAAAGTATCTGAGCCAACACTCCTCAAGCAGCACCTACAAAATATCACAATTTCGGATTCTGAGGAAGGATGGCGTAGTCTTCAGAGCCTTTGATCACAAAACCCATACTGCGCAACTTACATACAACTCACCTCACATTCTGGCCCTGGGAATCCCAGCCACTTACTCCAGCAACTTTCCTACCCCGGACCTTAACCCTACCTTCCTCATTTTGACAGAATATAAGTAAGAGTCTACCATGGCCATCTCTGAGAAGAAACCCCAGACAGCTTTTGCCAGGTACCATAATGCCTAATAACTTTTAAATGAAGGGAGAAGTAGACACAGACACAGGAAGCAATTCCCTGCTGACAGTTAGCATGGTGTAGTGGTTAAGAGCAGGTGAACTCCAACCTGGTGAATCAAATTGGCTTCCGCACTCCTACATTCCTGCTGGGTGACCTTGAGCTAGTCACACTTTGTTCAGAACTCTCTCAGCCCCACCTACCTCACAAGGTGTCTGTGGTGGGGAAAGAAAAGGAAAGGAATTTGTAAGCCCCTCTGAATCTTCTTTTAAGAGATAATGACAGGGCATAAACCCAAGCTATTCTTCCCCTTCCTTGGCCTATCAAGGTGAGAACTGCCCACTCTGACTGGCAGCAGCTCTCTAGTGTCTTAGTGTCAGTGAATGCTTAATGTCTGGGGCCTCTTTGGGTTGCTGAGTGCTTGCTTTCTCTCTCTCTCTCCCTCTGCTCGCAACTTTAGATGACAGGGCCATCTTCGGGCTTCTCCGCAAAGGGAAGGGTGGCCAGATGGCTCTATCTCTTTCCCAAGGTCTAAGGAAAGAACTTCCCCGCTCTGCGTAGCTAAGGGGCAGAAGGAGGGAGGTGATAAAGCTATGGGCATTCGGGGAGCGGGTCAGAACTGGCTTTGCACATGTCAGGAGTTCCAAGTTCATTCCAATAAAGACTACTGATTGAGAAAATTCAGAGAATGTCATTGAATCAATCATAGGCCTGACACTTAGGCAGAGGCTATTCAGATCAGGTAGCCTCCACTCTGGGGTCTCAGTTCCTTACCCTTTTTGATAACGGTCTCGAAGAAATTCTTTGGGGCTTGCAGCGGCAATTGGTAGAACTTTGCCAACCGAGGGAGGTCCTTATTCATGTACTCGCCTTTTTTGGGAACCATTGCTGGGGGCTGGTTACCTGTTGAGAAGAACATCATGTTGTGGGAAAAGAAAAAGAAAAACTCCCCCCCACCCATTCGTCCATCATAACAAGAGAAGACTCAGCCTAAGTCGTGCCCTGATGGGGTAACCCAAGCACTAAAGCCATCTTCACAGAGAACCAAAATTGTGGCCAATCTTTACCAAAGTATTTTAAGAAAATAAGAACACAAGGAGAATCTTGCAGGATTAGCTCAGCGGTCCAGCTAATTCAGTATTCTGTCTCATGCAGTGGCCAACCAGTTGCTATGGAGAGTCAACAAACCTCAAAGCACCTTATACCTCTGATTCATAACAGATATAATCAATAGTCCTTCTAATCATTCCCCACTACTGCGTGGAACTTCCCAAACACTGAGCAGAACTGAGCCACCTGGGAGAGTTCCCCCTGCCGACACGAATATAGTGACTTCACAGCTGTACAGCTTGCAGGGAACATTTGATATAATTGATAATAATAAGCAAGACAGTATGGTGAAGAATCTGGTTTTCCAGGCACTGATAGCTCAGAAGATGGCAGCATTCTTTTCCTAGGATAAGACTGCATCTGAGGAAACAAGATCAATGTGAAATACTTTTTGAACACCTGTGACCAAAATCAAACTTCAGAGGTTTAGGATTACTCCTCAGTAGACTCTTTTGTCAAATAACCATGGCTACGTTGTAGCAGGTTACCTGAAGGATGGCTTAGTCCCATATAAAACAGCCTGTTTGCTAACTCTCCATCCCATCAGTATATTTGGTAAGGACTCAGGAGAGAGACTTCTCAGTGATGATGCCTAGACTCTGGAACAGATCTTCTTACGGAAACCTGGCTTGCTCCTTCTAATGTCAGAGGAAGATGTTTTTATTTTGGACAGCCTTAAACATCTAGTTCTAACAACTGAGATCTTAAAAAGCAGCCATTTATGTTTTTGGGGTGAATTCTGTTGTGTTTTTGATTTTTTAAAAACTGCTACTGTGTTATTTGATTGTGCTGGATTTTACTGTTATTGATTAGAACTGGACTTTGAACATGGACAATAGAAAGGTGGGGTATAAATTATTTTAATAATTAAATATTCCTATTGTTACATAGTATTCAATACCTACCTGTTTCCTTCATGATCCCACCAAGGAATGTGGGCCGCAAACGCAGCTCGATGTTCCAGATGGACTGGTACCGGCATAGAACCTACAAGAGAGAGAACAATAAATGCACTGGTTACCAGTCTGCCACAACCTCCAGCACACGAGATGAGGGGGAGAAGTCTGAACCCAGCAGCCGGAGAACACAAAGCAAATTTTCCACAGCAGATATCAACACACTAAGTCTTCCTAGATGGCAGAAAAGACTATGTGTGATCCCAGAGAAACCAATGAGCTTGCTGAGGGAACAGCCTGGAAGCAAAACATGAACGTAGAGGGTAGAAAATATACACAAAATGCGAATCGCATTTTGGAAAGTTTCTCTTAAGTTTAAAAACACACTGCAAAATGTAGAATAAGCTGACCCGTGGTCAGGACATGCACACTAGCATAGTGTGGAACAGTACACAATTTATATCACATTTCTCTCTCCTGTAGCAAAAAATGCTTACAATGTCTTTCTGCCCTCACTCAAGATCCTATGGTCAAGCAGAGATCAGAACATGGTTTTCTCAGGCTCTAGATAGAATAATACCATGTTAGTATCCCATTCTACCCCCCTGTTCTTTGGCAGTTGTAAACCAAGACTTACAGACAAAACTGAAGGGAGATCTACCTCAACATTGCCACAAGATTTTGCAGCTGCTAATTCCTTGTGGGAAATCAATTATGTGGGTCCTGGGTCAGGATCATGGGGTGGGAAAGAAAGGGCTTCAGCCAACTCCCCCTCCCTCTCTTTTCCAAAACCAAAGTTGTTCAGGGGGTCCTAAACACACCACCAGATGGCTACACATGCATATCTCCGTTAGGGGTCATTGCCCAGCAGGCTTCATGAGGACGAGCGGGGAAACAAATCCAGTTCACTAGATAAAGAGCCTGCTGCTCATATACAGAAGTGGGAAATCAAACCCGGTTCTCCAGATTAGAGTCCACTGTTGAATCACATTCCACTTCTGAATAATTTGCTGGAGTTCATTACACATGAATTACAAAAACATTACACATGTATACTTATAACTGTTGTTTATACTTATACTATTTACACTCACAAACTTTTGCAGGTTCAGGAGATGCACACTCCCCCCCCCCACAGTTGTGAACCCCAGTTTTCAGATTATGCCAGTTTACATATGCTCTTTTTTGCCACCGACATACGAAGACTACACAGGAGTTTCAAGGCAAGGATCTAACAGATGGGATTTGCCACTGCCTGCCTCTGCATAGCGACCCTGGACTTCCTCGGTGGTCTCCCATCCAAGTACCCCCGCTTAGCTTCCGAGATCTGCCCATTCTGAGGCACAAACGGCACCTACGCCGAGCAGTTTGCAGCGGGAAGGGACCAATGCTGCATGACCCTCGACGTCTGCAAACCGAGGCAAAGTTCAGACTGCAAGTCCTGCAGGTGAGACGTTTCGTTGGGCACCTGCTCAAACTCGCCAGAAGGAACGAAAAAGAGCCGCCATGTACGGCCCAAAAAACGCCATATCCCGCAGCGGGGAGAATGAAAAAGAAACTTATCCAAAGCGAGAAAAGTTCGGTTCACCCGATTGTTCTGACCTCCAGCGCAAGCCAGGAGTAGGGAGACACCACGTCGTAGAACAAATCCACCAACTTCTTGCTCCTCCCCAAGCCTTCCCGGACGGCCGCCATCAACCCTCCTTCGGCGGGCAGACGAATCTGCGAGCGGGGACTGCAGAAACACGCGAAAGGAGAAAAGCGACACGCACTGCCCACGCTCCTCCGACCTTTGCTCCGCTTTTGCTCAAATGCTGAATCACGTGAGAACGCGCCTGAACTGCTCTCTGCTGGCCCCTTGTGGCAAAAAGGCTGCTTGCAGCGCCAGCCGCAAAAGAAAGGTAATGGAGGGCTTTGGAAAACCTTCCTCGCCGAGGAGGGCGCCTTCGTTCCGGGATTCATTAGCCCTCCAGGAGCTTGTTTCAAATTGTGTTGCATTTTGCTGATGTGTAATTCCCCGAGTTCAATGGCAGGACTCAGCTGGCAGAGACAGCGTGATGTAGTGCTAAGAGCAGCGGGCTTCAGTCTGGAGAACTGAGTTTAATTTCACACTGCACATGAGTGGCAGACTGGAATCTGGTGAACCGCATTTGTTTCCTGCTCCTCCACATGGTGCTGGATTTAACAATAGCATAAGCACAAGCATAAGCATTTTATTGTCATTGTGCACGCACAACGAAATTTACAGCAGCATTCCTTGATGCACACAATTTCAGACTCATATCCCATCCTCACTTTCCCCTTCCTCCACCCATCCCTACACAAAATCTATGGGGCTTTCGGCCAAGGTGTATAATATTTTTGACACTGACACAGGTCTTCTTGCCCATTGACAATACATGATTGCCCGTAGGAAATGAAGGAAAGCAGGCTTGCTGTTAGAGAATAATGGAAGGCAGGCAGGATTAGTGGTGGGATTCAGCCGGTTCGCACCACTTCGGCAGCACCGGTTGTTAAAATGGTGCTTGTATGTGACCAGTTGTTAAATTATTTGAATCCCACCACTGGGCAGGGCCACTGGGAATGAGGGAAGGCAGGCCTGCCCATAGAGCAATGACGTCTATGCATCCCTGCAGGGAGCAGTATTGTGAGTAGTGGGTGCATGAGGGCTCTGAAGGCCAAGCACCACTTCTGGGCTTGGATTACACCACTCTTTGCTGTACCCTGTACTGAACTCTCAGCAGGACCCACCCCACACTCATCTGAACATGGAGATGGGAACAGAGCCAGCCAGACTCACCCCCCCTCCACATGGAATTCAGCTGTGGGGCCGGCTAGTTGGCTGACCCCACCCCCAATCTTCACATGGAGACTGGAGCAGCAAGGGCCCATTTGAGCCTGGATTTAGCAAGGCTGGGGCTCAGCTTTAAACATTGAACCAAGCCTGGTTGAAGTCAGGGCCAGACTGAGCATCAGGGGTTCTCTAGATCTATATTGTTGGCCCCGCCCACTCAGTTCCACTTCTAATGGGGGGGGGGGCGCGGGGTGGACCCAATATTATAAAGCTAGAGCTGGCAAGTTCTTTTGCTCATTCTGAGCTCCCACTTGCCTGTCTTAAGCAGCACCTCTGCCTGGACACAGTTTTGGGGTGGGGGTGCCCAATGAGTTCTGGGTGCTGCTTTGTGAAGCTATGGCAGGGAACTGAGGTCCTTGTGGAGTTAGTACCTTTCTTCAGGGAGCTGAGCTTCTTGCAGAGTTATCATCTTTGCAGAGAGGGGTGGTGGTGGAAAGCTGCTAGTGGCCAATAGTGCACATAACTGTCAACTCTGCTCCTTGGCTTATCAGGCAAGGTTTTTATTCCTTGGGATATTTCCAATTTTCTGGAGTTTTGGTGTCTGGTCAGACAGTATAAAGTACAGTGCTGGTTCTTAGGGACCCCAAACTTTTCCAGAATCCAGACTGAGGTTTTGAATGACAGTTCAAGATTTGCCTTCAGCTGTTGAACTTGTCCTCCCTCTGTGTGGTCTCTGGAGCACCAGTCTTCCTGGGATCACTTACAGTGCTGCAGATTGGAGACCCTCCTGCGTGAAGAAGGCGTCAAAGGGTTTGACTGAACCACTTTATTTTCTTTTTAATTGCTTTAAAAATGTATTTGCTGTTTGTGTTAGTTGCTTCTAGTTGGCTTGGTGGCGGCAGCAGTGGTGGTGGTAGGGAGACTGAGAGCCTAGGCCCAAAGGTGGAGGGGGAGGCTACAGGCCTGGTTTGACCCGATTACTTAAGAATTTCCAAAAGTTAAACATTACTGCTTATTTTTCCTTGTTCTGTTCTGGTTCTGTCAAAGTTATGTAATTGGCTCTTTGTGTTTTTAAAGAGTTTTTATTTAAGCTTGTAGTTGTTGTTACCAGGTTTGTGGGAAGAACTTTAAGCTTCATATTTAAATCTCCCTTCTTTGGTGTTTTTCCACTGCTGTTTCTTTGGGTGCTTGCAGGGTTTTGGATTGGTTTTTGAAGTCGACCCACGTGGTCAGCGCAAGAACGAGACGAGACGCGGAGATA
>NW_025950366.1:0-15148 GCF_021028975.2 Sphaerodactylus townsendi
GGGCTTATGAGGTAGGTGAGCCTGAGAGAGAGCTGGAGAAGGTCACCCAGGGCCAGCAAGCATCATGTGTAGGAGCAGGGAAACAAATCTGGTTCCCCAGATGAGAGTCGGCCACTCCTATGGAGGAGTGGGGAATCAAACCTGGTTCTCCTGCCCTTAACCGTGCTGGCTCTCAACAAGCTCATGTCCCCCCTGGGCTGGGAGTCCCGGTCCAGCTGCAGAAGCAGTTTTCTGAGCCCAGAGACCTGGGAGGAGCCAAGGAACAGGGGCAACCTACTGTCCATCTCCGCTCCCAAACCCTTTTGCTTCTGGGCAACCCCCCTGCAGTTTTATGAGTTTAAAATATAGGAATTGGGTGGCTGTTGCAAGCTGTTCCCCAGGGACACGGACGGCTTTTTGACAGGTTTTATTTCTGTTGTTCTCTGGGAATGCTTACTTGTGTGAACTCCACATTTGCTGGGTCTCCCACAATAGACCCCTCTGCGGTTTGGTAGCCAGCATATTGGATGAGCTGGACGTTCCATATACGGAAGTCGTGTTTCCCATCCGTCCTCTGGGGAAAGACAGTGATGGTGGACCTGTTTTCAGAGACAGAAAGCATGAGTGCAAATCCCTGCTGTGATGCCAGGAAATCCACGTGAGTTTAAAAAACAACCACCAAAAAACAGCAGCTCACATACCGTATATTCCCACCATTGGTCGAGTACTTCAAGTGTTGACAGAGGTGCTCAAACATTTCCTTGGCTGTGGCACAGCTACGAGCATCAAACACCTACGACAGCCCCATTGGGGGACAAACATTAGTTCCCGGTTGCAATTAGCCTCAAAAAGATGAGTTACTAGCTCTCCAGCAGCAGAAAGGAAATCATGGTTGCTTCTAGACATGACAGGATATTGTGCTATAGCTGCTATGCTCTAGTAAATAAGTAGATGATGTCCAGCAGTCCCCTCCTGGGGGGTTAATGGCGGATATCATCTACTTATTTTAATTGTGGAAGATCACTGCTGCTAGTGTTTTAATGTTTAATTTATTGTTTTATTGTTTTAACTATTTTTGTATTCAAATGTTGATTGTTTTGTGAACCGCCCTGAGCCCTTTGGGGGTAGGGCAGTCTATTAAATTTTAAGAATAAGAATAAGAATAAGAATAAGAATAAGAATAAGAATAAGAAGCAGCAGCAGCAGCAGCAGCAACAACAACGCCGATACATTACAACTTCCTAGGCCTCTGGGTGAGGCTCGAATTGTAATGAAGGCCAACAACCAGCTAAAGATCTGGCAACTGTGAAATCTACAATAATAATAATAAAGTTCTGCCTCAAAGTGCAGTGGAGTCTCCTTCTTTGGAGATTTTTAAAGAGAGGCTGGATGGCCATCTGCCAGGAGTGCTTTGATTGTGTGCTCCTGCGTGGCAGGGGGTTGGGCTGGATGGCCCTGGGTGGGCTCTTCCAACTCTATTATTCTATGACTCTATAATCATCTGGTTTTTCTAGTGTGGATAAGACAATTCATTTGGCATTGATTGCTATAATGCAACAGAAGGGAAACACCCAACCATTTGTGGATCCAGCTCATGCCAACCCTTAGGTGACCCCTTAGACAGAAACCGTGCAATCCTCTGTAGAGTTCCGCATGCCTAAGTCCACCGGGGATGCTTAGAAGAGGGTAACTTCATTTGGGCTTGCCCTGCAGCTTCTTATTGTGTGAGCTTTGGCAGGCAAAACCTTATTCCATGGGATCTTGGCAGTACAGAGAGGCCATTCATTAAGTAGCTCCTGGTGATGTGACAGAAGTTCATAAAATTGTGTGATGCAGAGTCAGTGGAAAGAGAGATTTTTTTTCTCCCACACCCACAAATTCCTAATCACAGGGACACCTAAGAAAGTTGATGATAGCAGCTGCTAGAGAGGCAGAAGATGGACTTCACACAAGGCATAATGAACCTAGTTTGGATGGCTGTCAGAGACCACCGCATGGAGGACAGGCCCATCGGTGGCTATTAGAGGAGAGGCCATGGCTCTCTGGGAGAGCACCTATCAGCTCTGAATGAAGAAGGTTCCGGATTCAATATCCAACACCTCCTGTTAAAAGGATCAGGAAAGAATTCTCCTTGAGACACTGGAAAACTGCCGCCAGTCAGGACTGATAAATCAGTGGTTGGACTGAATGCATGTCGGCAGCTCCATGTGTGTCCATGAAACACGATGACTGGAGGGAACCCCTGAATGTACCCCTGAATACAATGACAATGAGCAAGCCTTTTGCTATTGTTCCCTGTTTGTAGGTTTTGTGAGGCTAGAAGGTCCAGCAGAGAGGTTCTTAGATCAGTGTTTACATGAGAATAACTCTGCTGGGTGAGTGTTTCTCAAGTGCCATGCATTTCCCCTCTCACAAAGACTTCCCACAAAGAAACAGTGCATGCAAGCCATGGGGGAACAATGCCTTTGTCCTGATGACAAAATGGAGTGTCAAAGTGTCCCATTGTGTCAACCATCAGTCACCTGCAAATTGGACCACTGGATTCTCCCAATGCACCTGGGGGCGTTCCTCCACGCTTGCCTGGTTGCAAAGTTAAGCTCCTCCACAGTCAGCTGGTAGGTCCCTGTTGTTTTGATCTCCTTGGTGACGGCTTCCAAGCGAGACAGGTGCTCCTTTCTTTGCGGCCTGCGGACAAAGGAAACAGCTACAAACGAGCAATGTCCGACAAGCTAGGCTGATGTCATTCCCAGAGACAATGGCAAAAACAGAGTCAGAATCAAGAGGATGCTCAGATATGGTGGTTGATGCAGTAACAGATAGACCTTGGGTTTCCTTCAGAAGGGCTTTTGTGCTGCTGCTGATGGTGGTGCTGGAAAATGCTTTCAAGGTTAGAGGAAAACAGAGATGATTTGCAGTGACCTGCCTCCATGTGGCAACCCTGGACTACCTTGGTGGTTTCCCATCCAAGTACTGACCAGGGCCAGCTCTGCTTAGCTTCTGAGATCTGATGAGATCAAGCTAGCCTGTAGTAGGCCCAGCAAAATGAATGAGGCAGTGGATTCAGTCGTGCTGGTCATTTACAGGAGAATGTGCTCATTAGTTGTTCTTGACATTTTAAAAAGGGGCCATTTCCAGTAGAGCCACCGTCATTAAGAACTACATTGTGCCTTAGATCAGCAGTCCGTTTGGATCAGTATTACAGGTATTTCATAAGGGAGAACCTAATGTGAAATTGCTGCATTAGAATTCATTAAGACGGTAAGTTGTCCATTTACCCCACTACACAAGTCTTAACAGGCACAAGGGATGCTTCACTCACTATTTTTTTCCCGCCAAGTCATGGCTGATTTATGGTGACCCCCTGGTGGAGTTTACAAGGCAAGAGGCAGTCAGAGGTGGTTTGCCATTGCTTGCCTCTGCAACACAATCCTAGCATCCCTTCGGCTGCTCATCGAAATACTAACTGGGGTCCAAAGTTTCTGTGATCTGACAAGATCAGGATAGTCTGGGGCTATCTGGGTTGGGGCACTCACTACAGGGGCTAATAGTTAGCATGCCTTCAAGTACATGTATTTGTAATCACTATTTGTAATTGTAATTACTATTGTGGTATTTTAGGCGTTAGTTGTAAGTAGTTAGTTTGTTAGCCTGGTTGTACACCAGGGTTAGATAGGCTAGGGCAGGGGTAGGGAACCTGCGGCTCTCCAGATGTTCAGGAACTACAATTCCCATCAGCCCCTACCATGCTGACAGAGGCTGATGGGAATTGTAGTTCCTGAACATCTGGAGAGCCGCAGGTTCCCTACCCCTGGGCTAGGGCTAGATAGGTTTTTAGATAGAGGGAAGTGGCATAGCCATGGGGGCACCAACTTTGGGGCTGGGGATCCCTGTGTTAATGGGATGGGGTAGATACTGCGGTAGGCGGCGGCCATATGATAGAAGACGTACAAGATATAGTTATGCTCGCACGCCTTCTGACCTCCGACCTATCCCAGAAACGATGGGGGTTGGGATCAGGGACACTCTGTTTCGTCCTTGGTGTTAATTAATGCCAGGTCCATCAACAATAAGACCACGGTGCTCCGAGATTTTCTCGGTGCCCAGCAGGTGGACCTGGCAGGTGTCACCGAAACCTGGGTGCGCGAAGGTGAGACCGTCGCCTTGGGCGAAGTCACGCCCGCGGGTTTCGCGTGTCTTCACCGATCACGAACACAGGGCCGGGGGGTGGGGTGGCATTGTTCATCCGTGAGTCTATCCCCTTTAGGGCAGTCCCCGTCCCGGAGGTCACTGGCATGGAGTGTGTCGGCCTGGAGTGGTTGACCTTGGAGAGGGTGGCTGTTCTCCTGGTGTACCGGTCGCCTAGCGCACTGCGAGACAGCCTGTCGCGGCTGCTAGAGGTGGTGTCGGACTGGGCATTGCGGTTCCCCAGACTTATTGTCTTGGGTGACTTCAACGTCCATGTCGACGCCGCCTCATGTATGGTGGCCGCGGACCTAGTGTCATCCATGGCGACGCTATGCCTCTCCTTAATAAACTTTGGCCCCACTCATGAGGCCGGGCACACGCTGGAATTGATCTTCGGATCGGGGATAAACTTGGTCGTATCCTCTACTGACAGAGTGCCATGGTCCGACCATTATGCCTTGAAGGTCCGGGTGGACTTGCCGCAACCCCCCCGTCTAGGCGACGGGCTGATTTGTGCCCGCCCGCGGAGACTTATGGATCCACTTGGTTTCCTGAATGCTCTTCAGGACCCTGAACCCGCCGGCACACTCGATGAGCAGGTGGAGGACTGGAATGCCCGGCTCTCCAACGCCATCGACAGTTGCCTCCCGGCGCCCTCTACGCTTCCGCTTTCGACGCTGGCTCCGCGGGCCACGGAGGAGCGCGGCCAGATGAAACGGGGTCTTAGACGCATCGAGCGAAAGCATGGAGGAAATCTCACGATGAAGCTGCGCCAACATCTTATAGGATGTTTATGAAAAGTTTGCGAGATGATGACGTAATGGCGAGGCGAAGAGGGTTTTTTCCTTCTCCTCGCTGGCCCCGCTAGCTCCCACCCGGCTCACAACTGTCCCACATACTTTGGTCATTGACCTTCCTGTCAGAGAGGTCATCCCATTCCCAATTGGATATTAGCTGTGAGGCCTTTTACGAGCTTTTTATGATAAGGTTGCGCCACTCCGCCACTAATCTTCCACCTACTTTTGCATACAATTAGTGGAACTGGAGACTCCCTTTGCCATCTTCTTTCAGGCCCTTGTTTGGCCCAGTTTTCCCTGCGTTCATTAGCTGCTGTCGGCTGCGGACCTTAGCTGCTGTTAGACCTACTACCTGTCCTCTGGATCCAGGCCTATCTTGGTTTGTAGAAAGCCTGCCGAGCCGGAGTCAATGGCCCCATCTGTTGAGTATCATCTCACAACTCCCTTGAGCAAGGAGTTTTCCGGGATGGGCTGAAGGAGGCAGTGGTCCACCCACTCTTAAAAAGACCATCATTAGATCCTGGCTTATCTGGCCAATTACCACCTCGCCTCGTAGCCCTTTTGTTTCTGGGGAAGGTAATTGAGAGAGTGGGTGCTGGAGCAGCTTCCAAGGTTTCCTGGATGACGTGATTGGCTTTTGACCCCTTCCAGTCTGGCTTCCGTGCAAGGCATGGGATAAGATCTGTTCTCGTCGCCGCCACAGGATACGCTCCGGTGACAGCTTGACCAGGGTGGATCGGGCGCTGCTGGCTTTGTTAGATCTTACCACAGCGCTGATGTGGCTTCCATCATGACCTTTTGACCCACCGCCTGGCTGCCTCTGGAGTGCGAGGCACTGTCCTTTAATGGATTGCCTCATTTCTCCGGGGGCGGAATCAGCAAGTGAGGTGCGGGGATGAGGCCTCCCGGAAGTGCCCGCTTCATTGCGGCGCACTCTTAGGGGCATTATTATCCTCGCCAAGTTATTTTAATATCTACATGTGACCTCTTGCTCAGCTTAGTACGGAGTTTTGGGGCTGTCTTGTCATCAGTATGCGGATGACACTCAGCCTATTCTGCTGGATGGAGGGGGGTACTGCCACCGCCCCTGCAGCTCTACAGCATTGCTTGGAGGCGGTCGCTGGTTGGTTGCAACAGAGCAGGTTAAAACTGAATCCATCGAAGTCGGAGATCCTCTGGCTGGCCGCTGCAGGGGGGAGAGGGGGGGGATGTTTCAGCCGCCAGTGTGGGAGAGGGTCACATTGGCACCATCATTCACAGTACGCATATCTCCGGGGGGTCCACCTGGATTCGTCTCTTTCAATGGAGACCCAGGTGGCTCCATATAACCCGGGTTGCTTTTTTTCCTCCTTCGCCAGTCTCGGGCGGTTACCCCCTTTCTTCCCCAGACCGACCTGGCCACAGTGATCCATGCAACAGTCATCTCCAGATCAGACTATTGTAACTCGCTTCACGCTGACCTTCTTTGGCGCTTTGATTCGGAAGCTAAAACTGGTTCAAAATGCATATGCGCTTCTGCTCATTAGGTAGTGCCACTCTGGGATCATATTCAGCCTGCAAGGCGCCGGCTGTGACAAGCTCCCAGCTGAGTTCCGGATCATATATTCAAAGTGCTGGTGCTGACCTTTGAAGGCCTTACGCTGCCTGGGACTCTTCAGATCTTTGGGAACGCATCACCCCCCATGTCCCAACACGGCCTCTTCGCTCAGCAGAGGCTAATCTACTGGTGGGTCCCCAGCCTTCCTCGAGCGATACGGGTTGGTTCTTTCCACGCGGGCCAGGGCCTTTACAGCCCTGGCCCCAGCCTGGTGGAACACTCTTCCACCAGCTGTCCGAGCCCTGAGGGACCTTACGGAATTCCGCAGGGCCTGTAAGACGGAGTTGTTCCGCCAGGCCTTCAGAGGTACCAGCCGTTGATGGTGCCCCCCCTCCCATGGCCTTTACACCTGTGCCTTTGTCATCTTGGGATTTGCTGCCCTTCCCTCCTTGACAGAGGGTTTGAAAATGAGATTGTCAGACGCCATTTTACAAATTAATTTTAGTCATTATATTTAGTCTCTCATTTTTACTGCTGCTTTTAAAGGTTTTAGCTGTTTTGACTTGTACACCATGGTTATTATGTTGTACACCGCCCAGAGCCCTTAGGGGATGGGGCGGTCTAGAAATCTGAAAAATAAATAAAATAAATAAAGTAACTTCCAATTGCATCTGATGATCATCTATTAGATTTTATGTTAATCCTACTCTATCTGGAAACAGCCAATACTGGTCCATTCCCACTCTGAATGAACTAATTCCTCCTACTATTAGATCTTGTTTTAACCACCCCCTCTTTGTGACATTTGTCCCCCGACATTTCTTTTGTGAATACAAAAACCCCAGCCTAAAGGCTCTGAGCTCCCGTCCATTTATTGGTGTGTTCTGAATCAAGAAAGCAAAATAAAGGCCATGTAGTCCAAAGTAGTCCTGCAGCAGCAGCAATATTTGATCACCTTCTCAAAAGGATTCCCCCTCCCTAAAAAATGCCTTCCAAGCAATTCTGCAGCAAAAACCAGCCATACAATATCCTGAGCAGAGTTATTCCAGTCTGAGCCTCCTGAAGTCCGTGGGTTTAGACTGGAGCAAGGTTGCTTCTGGGTGAATGTTTTGCTCATCTTTTGGCTCCTGAACTGGAGATGCCTTTCTACGGGCATTTCCCCACTCACCAGGATCTCCCCTATGCCGCGCACTGCTCTCAGCGCGCGGCATCCCTGGCGTTCGCCCGGGTGTCCCCACAACCGCGGGGTCATCAAAAGGCACCGTTTACAAGAGCGCCAGGGATGCCGCGCGCTGAGGGGGAGCGGCAGCGTCGGGGCAGCTGTGCTGTCGCCGCCCCTGTCGTGGGGAGTGCCGGGGGACCCCGCGCTACTCTCCTCAAGTAGCGCGGGGCTTAAGGTAAGTGGGGAAAGGCCCTACGAGTATCCACATGATAATATCACCTTCCAAATTCTCCCGTTTTGCACCATTCTTTAAAAATGACTTTACTTATGATATTTCTGGGAAGACTAATTGTTCAGTTAGGTTTCATCATAGCATGTGAACCTGCAGGCACAGATTTTCCAGATTTCTCCCTGCAGTGGAATGACTGTACTTGTCATATCTCACTTCTCTGCTACTGGAGGTCTTTTGCCAGCTTTTAAAAAACACTGATACTGGCTTTAATGTTATACAGCTATGGCAACTATGGTGTTTTTTTAATACCTCTGTTGGCAAAGGGGTGGTAGCAGAGGTGGGATCCAGCAGGTTCTCACAGGTTCCCGAGAGTAGGTTACTAATTATTTGTGTGTGCCGAGAGGGGGTTACTAATTGATGATTTTGCCACGTGATTTTTGCCTTAGTTACGCCCCTCCTCTCAGCAGTAGCATGCAGAACTTGAAGCAGTCTAGCAGGAGGTGCACCGACGTGCGTGGCAGCCTGTGCCTGCATGCATTCGTTTCCTGCCCAAGGACTGGCGCAGCGGCTGCGTCCTTGCCACAGCCCCGCCCAGGAATGCCCCGCCCCCAGAATGCCTGGCCACGCCCCCATCGTTCCCCGCCCAGCCCCATTGGCGCTACACCACAGTTTGAATCCCACCACCATGGGAACCTGTTACTAAATTTTTAGGATCCCACTGCTGGGTGGTAGCAATTTCTAGAGGGTAACTGAAAAAAAGTGTGGTGGAAAGTCCAGCAATTGCAGTGACCATCAATGCATATCAAAAAATCTTTGCCATGTGAAAACAACCTAAATCTCTGTAGGACCGTATTGTTGGAATTGGTGTTCCCTGCCAAAAAAAGGAGGGCTGTAAAATGCCTGATTACCTTGACTAGATGCGGAAGACAAAATAAAATCTCAAGACCTAATTCTTGTGACACAGATAACCGAAGTTGTTTCGGTTGCAGCTGGTTGGATTAGCAAGAGTCTGCAAGAGTCTGAATGTTCTGAGGTCAAAGGAGGTGCTTCGGCAGCAGGAGAGCTTAAGACCAAGAGAGCTACGTCTCCAACACACTCCAGACCAGTGGTTCTCAGCCTTCCAAATCCCGCGACCCTTTAATACAGTTCCTCATGTTGTGGTGACCTCCAACCCTAAGTCATTTATCCATTTTACAGGTGGAGAACACTGATGCAGAGAGTCTTAGGCGACCCCTGTGAAAGGGTTGTTCCACCCCCAAAGGGGTCCTGACCCACAGGTTGAGAACCACTGCTCCAGACGGTATCCAGACTTTACTCCAACAAAATGTCTGACCTTTACTGCAAGGAGTGTACACCTTGGGTTTGATGCTGTTGGGAAGTGGGCTTTCCCCGGCCCTCAGATCATATTGTTGCTTTCATACACCTCCTGGTTCCCCACCCCTCCAGCTCTACTCTGATCAATTTTGCTTCAGCATTTTGGGTAAGAAAGTCTGGATAGCTGCTATGTAGGCAAAAGGTTTGTATTTTCCCAATACCACCCCCACCCCACCCTGTAGCCATTTTCCCTGCCACAGTTTTGTGCAATTTCACCCCTTGCCAGCAGGGGATATATATTTATTTTTTTCTGGATGGCAACTGAATACTGTCTTAACATAAGAACAGTGTTCTCTGAATTCACAATGTTAATTTTTTAAAAATAAGTGTTTAGGCTCTTTCATTCATAAGATATGCCTTCTCCCTGTATCTAAGAACATAAGAACATAAGAACTAGCCTGCTGGATCAGACCAGAGTCCATCTAGTCCAGCACTCTGCTACTCGCAGTGGCCCACCAGGTGCCTTTGGGAGCTCACAGGCAGGAGGTGAAAGCAATGGCCTTCTGCTGCTTCTGCTCCTCCTGAGCACCTGGTCTGCTGAGGCATTTCTAATTTCACATTAAGGAGGATCAAGATTGGTAGCCATAGATCGACTCTCCTCCATAAATCTGTCCAAGCCCTTTTTAAAGCTATCCAGGTCAGTGGCCATCACCACCTCCTGTGGCAGCATATTCCAAACACCAATCACATGTTGCGTGAAGAAACATTTCCTTTTATTAGTCCTAATTCTCTCCCCCCCAGCATTTTCAATGGATGCCCCCTGGTTCTAATATTGTGAGAGAGAGAAATTTCTCTCTGTCGACATTTTCTACCCCATGCATAATTTTATAGACGTCTCCTCTCCAAACGAAGGTGTCCCAAACGCTGCAGCCTCTCCTCATAAGGAAGGTGCTCCAGTCCCTCAATCATCCTCGTTGCCCTTCTCTGCACTTTTTCTATCTCTTCGATATCCTTTTGGAGATGCGGCGACCAGAACTGAACACAGGACTCCAAGTGTGGTCGCACCACGGCTTTATATAAGGGCATGACAATCCTTGCAGTGCAACAAAAAGGGCTAGAGTTGACTTACTTTTTTACCAAAAGGGAGAAATTGCAAGAACTTAAAAAGAACTGAAAAAGCCTCAGGGATGTAGGGCAGAGGGTGGCAGCTACCAAGAAAAGGGGGAGGGAGAAAAATACAGGGACACCTGGTCTGTAGAAGCCCCGTTGCCATGGGACTGAATCAAGAACCAACAGGGACACCTCCTATGCCTTCCCCCATGCAGAAAATACCTTTGTAAGGATTAAATATTCCTTATCTCAGAAGCATCCTGATTCAGCAAAGGCAAAGAGAGGAGTAGCAGCAGAAGAAGACTTGGCCAGGAAGAGCAGAGTGAGCTGCTGGTGTTCATTTTGGAGGGCTTTTCTCAAAGCCACAGCTTTTAAAACAGTGTATTTTAACAGGGGTTATCTCTTTTTCTCCTTGTAAGGCTCCTGTGAGCTAAGGCTGCTGAATCTGGAAGGTGGGGCTTAACAGGGGTTAACAGAGTTTATCTCTTGTTCCTCTTTGTCCTGGGCTCCTGAGAGGTGGGGCTTTAGTTCAGTCTCTGGAACCAGCAGAGAGGAGTAGCAGCAGAAAAAAAGATTCCCACACAGGAAGAGCAGAGAGTGAGCTGCTGGTGTTCATTTTGAGGGCTTTTCTCAGCCACAGCTTTTAAAACAAAATGCATTTTAACAGGGGCATTCTTTTTTCTCTCCTTGTAAGGCTCCTGTGAGCTAAGGCTGCTGAATCTGGAAGGTGGGGCTTAACAGGGGTTAACAGAGTTCATCTCTTGTTCCTCTTTGTCCTGAGAGGTGGGGCTTTTGTCCTGAGAGGTGGGGCTTTAGTTCAGTCTCTGGAACCGGCAGAGAGGAGTAGCAGCAGAAGAAGACTTGGCCAGGAAGAGCAGAGTGACCTGCTGGTGTTCATTTTAGAGGGCTTTTCTCAAAGCCACAGACACAGCTTTCTCAAAGCCACAGCCTAACGGCGCGCGCAATTTAAATTTTATTTTTTATTTTTTTGTTTTTTTAAATTACTAAGGACATATTTGACAGATAGTACGTGCAGATAGCTCCAGGGGGGCACTGACTAAAAGCTTAATATTTAAATATCTAAACAAATCAGATATGAAGGCAGAAAGCCAGCAGGGGGATGGGGGCTTTCCAGTGTTTTGCACTGAGTGTCACATGTATGACTATTTCGCCACTATACAGAAGTCGTGGGTGTGCCCTCAAAGCAATGAGCTCCTGGCACTCAAGGAACGTAGCGCTCTCTTGAAGCCAAGGTGGCAGACCTAAGAGCGAAGCTGAAAGAGGCAGAGAGGGTGACACAGACTGAGGGCTTTCAGGGACCTAACAGCCAACCTACTTCCAAGGTGACATCTCTTCAGGTGTCATGGAGAATGAAGGTCCTGGGGACAGAGAGTGTCAGTCGGGGGAGGGGGAAGATGCGCCCTTGGATGGGATCCCTTCCTTAACTGGGTGGTGATCAGCTAATCCTTCCTCGCACTGAGGATACCCTTCGGGGAGGTGTGGGAACTCCTTGTAGTGGGTGATTCGATCATTAGAAATGTAGAGAGCTGGGTGTGTGAGAGGCGTGATGACCGCGATGGTGACACCCACCTAGCCAAGGTTGCGGATGTCACGCTTCGTCTAGATAGGCTTTTAGACAGTGCTGGGGTGGAGTCCACAGTTGTGGTCCACATTGGCACCAACAACGACATTGGGAAATGTAGTCAGGAGGTTCTGGAAGCTAAACTTAGGCTGCTAGGAAAAAGGTTGAAGTCCAGGACTCTTGCTGCGGTGGCATTCTCAGAAATGCTACCTGCTCCACGCAAGAGGGCGAAAGCTAGGCAAGCTGAGATACAGGGTCTCAATGCGTGGATGAGAAGGTGGTGTAAGGGCAGAGGGTTTGTGGGATTTGTCAGGAACTGGGGAACCTTTTGGGACAAGGCAGGCCTGTACAAATGGGACGGGCTTCATTTTAACCAAAGAGTAGGAACCAGGCTGCTGGCGCTCAACATTAAAAAGGTGGCAGAACAGCTTTTAAACTGATCACTGGGGGAAAGCCGACAGGAGCTGAGGTGACTTCGGTTCGGAATACAGTATCTATGGGGATGCAGACAGAGGTTTTTCTAAATCAACCACATACAAGCGAGGAACATAGCAATGTGCATGTGACAAGGGATAGTGTCTACAAAAGACTTGAGGGTAAAGCACATAAGTCCCAGGTTAAGGACAGAGACAGGGTATACAGGTGTCTCTATGCTAATAGTAGAAGCATTCGACCTAAAATGGGGGAGCTAGAGTACAGAGTTTTGAAGGAGGACTTTGATATAGTGGGCATTACAGAGACATGGTGAAATGAGGAGAACCAGTGGGATGCTGTTATACCAGGCTATGGGCCTCTATAGGAAGGATAGGACAGGGTGCATTAAAGAGCGTTGCCTTCTTACATCAAAGAGAGCATAGCATCACATAAAATAGACAATGCAAGGGGAGCTGGTTCCCCTACAGAATCACTGTGGATATCAATACCAGATGTGAAGGACAGTTTAATATTAGGAATATATTATCGTCCCCCTGACCAAAGTGCACAAGAGGATTCTGAGATGGAAAAAGAAATTAGAGAGGCCAACAAAAACAAAAATGTAGTGGTAATGGGTGATTTTAACTATCCCCATATAAACTGGAAAAATGCATGTTCAGGTCATAGTAAGGAGAGAGCATTCCTGGATATGCTAAATGACTGTGGCTTAGAGCAGATGGTTGTGGAACCAACCAGGGGAGAGGTGATCCTAGATCTAATTCTATGTGGGACCCAGGACCTGGTGCAGGAAGTCAGTGTTGTTGAGCCGATAGGGAACAGCGACCACAATGCTGTCAGATTCAGTATCTCACCATGCGAACAAGTGGCAACTACTAATGTAGTTACATTCGCCTTCAGAAAGGGAAATTTCTCAAAGATGAGGGGGATAGTGCGCAGGAAGCTGAAAGGGAAAATCAAGAGAGTCAAAACTGTCCAGGATGCTTGGAGGTTATTTGAAAACACAGTAATAAAAGCTCAGCTGGAATGTGTTCCACAGGTTAGAAAAGGCAGCACCCAGTCCAAAAGAAAGCCACCATGGTTAACAAGAGAGGTTGAGGAAATTATCAGAAAAAAGAAAATGTCTTTTAGAAAATGGAAGTCCAGTTTGGCTGATGAAGAATATGAGAGGAAACACAAATGGTGGCAAAAGAGAAGCAAGTAAGGGAGGCAAAAAAGGATTATGAGGAACACATGGCTGCGAACATCAAGACCAGCAACAAACAGTTCTTCAAGTACATCAAAAGCAGGAAGCCAGCAAGGGAAGAGGTAGGCCCGTTAGATGACGAAGGAACAAAGGGTGTGCTAAAAGATGGCAGGGAGATTGCAGAGAAGCTGAATGAATTCTTTGCATCTGTCTTCACCCAAGAGGAGATGAGGAACATTCCTGCACCTGAACCAAGCTTCTTAGGAGGCGAATCCGAGGAACTAGCGAAGATAGCGGTAGACAAGGAAGAAGTTCTGGCAGCCATTGATAAACTAAATGTTACCAAATCCCCTGGCCCAGATTGCATTCACCCAAGAGTTCTTTAAAGAGCTCAAGCATGAAATTGCTGATCTTCTCACTTTAATATGCAACTTATCCCTGAAATCAGGCTCCATCCCTGAAGACTGGAAGATGGCCAATGTCACACCAATCTTTAAGAAAGGATCTAGGGGGGACCCGGGAAATTACAGGCCAGTCAGTTTGACATCTGTTCCTGGTAAATTAGTAGAATCTATCATTAAAGATAAAATTATAAAACATGTAGAAAAGCAAGACCTGCTGAGAAAGAGTCAGCATGGCTTTTGCAGAGGCAAATCCTGTCTTACAAACTTACTAGAGTTCTTTGAGGGTGTAAACAGACATGTGGATAAGGGGGAACCAGTGGACATTGTCTACTTGGATTTCCAAAAGGCTTTTGACAAAGTTCCTCACCAGAGATTGTTGAGAAAACTCAGCAATGAAGGAATAAGAGGGGAAGTCCTCCTATGGATTAAAAACTGGTTGAGAAACAGGAAACAAAGAGTGGGTGTAAATGGGAAGTTCTCACAATGGAGAGATATCGGGAGTGGTGTCCCCCAAGGATCCGTTTTGGGACCAGTGCTCTTTAACCTATTCATAAATGACCTGGAAGTAGGGGTGGGTAGCGTGGTGGCCAAGTTTGCAGATGATACCAAATTATGTAGGGTGGTGAGAACCACAAAGGATTGCGAAGAGCTCCAAGCGGATCTTGATAAATTAGGTGAGTGGGCCCAGAAATGGCAAATGCAGTTCAATGTAGCAAAATGTAAAGTGATGCACATAGGGGCAAAAAATCCAAACTTCACATACATGCTACAGGGGTCAGTGCTATCAGTCACAGACCAGGAAAGGGATTTAGGCGTCTTAGTTGATAGTTCCATGGGAATGTCAACTCAATGCATGGCAGCTGTAAAAAAGGCAAACTCTATGCTGGGGATCATTAGGAAAGGAATTGAGAATAAAACTGCAAAGATTGTCATGCCCTTATATAAAGCAGTGGTGCGACCGCACTTGGAGTCCTGTGTCCAGTTCTGGTCGCCGCATCTCAAAAAGGATATTGAGGAGATAGAAAAAGTGCAGAGAAGGGCAACAAGGATGATTGAGGGACTGGAGCACCTTCCCTATGAGGAGAGGCTGCAGCGTTTGGGACTCTTTAGTTTGGAGAGGAGATGGCTGAGGGGGGATATGATTGAAGTCTAGACAGTTATGCATGGGGTAGAAAATGTTGATGTAACCCCTGTGTCAGAATGGGATGACCCAGAAAGGGGTGGAGTC
>NW_025950367.1:0-15005 GCF_021028975.2 Sphaerodactylus townsendi
CTAAATATGGCTGGTCGGGAAGTTGCTGATGTCACCTGCAACAGCTAAAGGATGTCAGTTTTTTGCTGGAGGATGTGGGTAGCTGTACTTGCAGCAAGTTCAAATTGGTTGCTCTGTTGGAAGAGAAGGTCCAGCAGCATGAGGCGCAAATATCTACCCTTCTGTCTGTTAAGTAGAACAAGGATTTCCTGGAAAGAGTGTAGCAGATGGTACTGGGTGGTGAATACAATGAGGATCTCTCTGAGGAGGATGGCAGCTCTCAAACAAAGGAGGTGGGCAATTGGAGGATTGCGTCTCATAGGTCGAATCCCCACTACCAACTTAGCCAGGTTTCAGAACACGAACTAACCAGGTTTGAGGGACGACCTCCCCATTGCTTGCATGGCAGATTCCGTTTCTGGTGCTCGTTCTCCCCGTTAATCCGCATTCTGGCAGGACCTGGTTGCAAGTGGCATAGACCCCATTAACACAGTTCAAAGCTGATCCGAGGGGAGGGATGAGGGTTGAAACCCTGACTCATTTCCTGCCCTGGAGTGTGATACGGAATTCGGGCAATCAATCAGCGCTGCAATGCGCGTGCAGCCTTTCCTTGGTTTCATTTCTGCTTTTGCGATCAGCCAGCAGAAGGGGACGCAAACATTAAACAGTCAACGTGAAACTTTGAATTGTTAATGGTTTACACAGGTAACGATTGACTGTTTACACAGTTAAACAGTTAAACGTTAAACTTTTACATGCTGGTTTTTTTATCATGACCCTACAATGTAAATTTCTGCAGTGGGTAAAGGTCCCGCCTCATCAAGGCACGCCAGCCAATCAGGGGAGACCGGCGAAGCGAGCTCGCCTGGTAGTGGGGATTGCTAACAGTTCTGCAACAGGGTGTGTCTGCTGTGTGATTGCTGTGGTGGGGAGGGAGAAACTCTGATGAAGAGGACACGGTTTCACAACGAACTGGTTTGGATCTATGTGCAAATTTCAAGTGGGGATTCGACCATAGAAGCAGAGGGACCAGGGAACGGTTTGTGAGTCTGAAGCTACAAAATAGATTTGAAGTTCTCTCTCTCTTGTCAGGTGGGGTCAGGAACAGGCACAGGAGCAAGACAGTCAACCTTCAGATAATGTGCAAATGGCAGAAGGTTCAACCCACAGAATTGCCCCTGCAAAACCCCAGAGGAGACATGTTATGTTGGTAGGGGATTCCCTGGTGAGGGGAACAGAAGCAGCGATTTGCAGGCCTGACAAGATGACTCGAGAGCAGTGCTGTGAACCTGGGCAAAAATTCATGATCTCACAGAGAGGCAGAAAAGACTTCTCAAGTCCACTCACTGTTATCCCTTTCTGTTGATCAACATGGGAACCAATGGCAGTAAAAGATGGAGCTTTCGGGACATCACAAGAGATTTTGAGGCTCTGGGAAGGAAGCTGAAGGATTTTGATGCACAAGTTCTCATTTCATCTCTACTCCCAGTTGGAGGGCATGGCCCAGAGAGGGCGAGAAACATAGAAGAGGTGAACCACTGGTTTCACAGGTGCCACTAGGAACATTTTGGCTTCTTGGACCATGGTCTCAGGTTTTATGAAGATGGACTGCTACAAAGGGATGGGTTGCACTTCATGGCTTTAGATAGAAGGTTTTTTGCTAGGAGGCTCACAAATCTGATCAGGAGGATTTTAAACTGACTTATGTATAGGAGAGAGACAGTATTCAAGTGGGCAAGAGTTCATCAAGTACTAGAGATAATGGTCCAAAGAGAACTGACAAATAGTTCTAGAACCCGAGAGGGAAATAACCTTAAATAAGCAGCCAGGAGGAATCAACCATGGTCTTAGATGTCTCTACACAAATTGTATTGTATTGTATTGTATTGTATTATTCCTTACAGAATCAGGCAAGTCATACTAGCCTGACAAGGTCTTTGATCTCCAGATAGCAAACCAAAAGGCTTTCAATAAATTGCCCAAAAGGAGCCAGCAGTCCAATGGTGGAATGAACAAAGGATTGGCTTACAGCATGGGCAGGAAACGAAGTGGGATGAGTCTCATGATTGGAATTTAAAAATAAACCAACTACAAAAGGAGAAGGAGTAGCATTGTATGTCAGGTATGAATACACCTGTGAGCAGATCCACCACTTAAATCCTGGAAGCCAGATTGAGAGCATTTGGGTAAAAATTAAGGTGAAGAGAAAAATGGGTGATCTCATTGTAAGGGTCTACTGAAGCCAGACTGAAGAGCTGAATGATTCCTTCCTGTGATGAACAAACTTTCAGAAAGGAGAGAAGCATTATGACAGGGGCGCTGAGTAAAAAAGATGGCAGAATGCTTACAGAGAACAGAGAAAAGGCAGAGCTACTCAACACCTTCTTTGCCTCTGTATTTTCCAAAAGGAAAATAGTACTCAACCTTGGAAAAATGGAACAGAAGATACAGTAGGGCAAATTCAGCACAGAAGAAATAAAGAGGCAGTACTGGAACACCTGGCTATTTTAAAAGAGTTCAAATCTACTGGGCCTGATGAAGTACATCCCAATGTATTAATAGACATGGCAGAAGTGATCTCAGAACCACTTGTGATAATGATTCAGAACTCCTGGAGAAAAGGAGAAATCCCAGCAAACTGGATGAGGACTAATGTTGGCTAATGGAGGCTTGTGAACAGAGGCTGGATGGCCATTTGTCAGGACTGCTTTGATCGTGTATTGCTGCATAACAGGGAGTTGGACTTGATGGCCCTTATGATTCTATGATTTGATGAGATGATTGTGTAATTTGCAAGGTAAAAAAGTCACCTGTGATTGCAGGCAGACCTAGTTCCAAATGAGCCTTTCCTCAAAAACCACCTAGAAGGGGCTCTACTTCATCCTTTTGGCTTTCACTGACAGGAACCAAGGCTCCAAACAGCAATGCTTTCATAATTGCCAAGCAAATCTACCATGGGTGTTTGTTTCCTGAAGTTACAAGAGTGGCTACTTTTTTAAATCTCTGTGTGTATTGGGAGGGAGTAAACTCCCATCGCCTTTTCTCAGATGGGAAGAAAGATGTGTCTTGCCTGTTCCTGGCTTCATTTCCTTGGATTTAAATACCCATAATTTTGGCAAAGGTGAGGATTAGATGTGCACGCAGGGATCCGAGAGCAGCTATCCCATTCCCTGCACCTTTGCTTCCTCTGTAAGGTTGTTTTGTTTAATCGGGAGGCTGAAGCAGGAGTCTGTGTGTAACCTTGATCTGCATTCCTGGTCCTGGGCGTCTTGCCCAGGGATTCTGCTATCTCCTTGTAACCTTGCTCCTGTCTTGCTTATTTCTGCTTTGTGTGAACTGTGAGAATCATTGCCTGGGAAAGAGGGTTTGTTTGTGTTGGAGGGTTCTTCGCGCGCAAACCCAACTCGTAAAAGCAGTTGGCCGAGGGGAGCCTGGTCAGAACTCGCATTGTCTGTATTCAATCATGATTGCCAGCAATTAAAGAACTATCAGTGTTACTTTAGTCCTGGACTGTTCTGATTCAATACATTATGCGAGTTCTCACATTGTTTCTGGAGTGAACTCTGATGTCTGCTGACATGCAGAAGTTGGGATTTAAGGGTCCGTTAAATGCGGAATATGAAGTGGAGCCAGTAGCCCCCAAAGAGGGTTCTGGTTTGCTTCACCCTACATCCACCGAGGAGCCCCGAGAGTCCATCTCACTGGTGGCTCTCTCCCGGCCTCGACTGAGTCGAAGTATGGCCTTTCTTCATTTGCAAGAGCAAGTTGATCAGGCTACACTGGTGGCTCGTCGCATGGTTTCCTCTGAAACCATTGGTACATGTCGGGAGGTTATGGACTTTGGCGGCGGGATGTGCATGGATCGTGCCCCCGCCGAAAGACATATCACCACTCGCCAACGTGTGGATTACAAACCAGTAATGTGCAAGGTCACGGAGGAAATTGGGTTGTCAATGATTCATGGATCCCCCTGCGAATCATTGGAACGTTTTTTGGACCGCTACGTGGAGGACCCCCCTCCTGTGGAGTATTGGCAGAGTACTGGGGCAAGACCCAAAGTTGCCACCTGAGAGGTTCCATTGCGAGAATCCATGGATTTCGGGGGATTGGCTGCCTTGCCTGCTATGAGTACAGAGGGAGATACTGATCCGCGATCGCGATCCCAGTCCGGACGGTCGATTGCGGAAGTCGTGCTGGCTGGGGAGCCTGAAGATCCGGGAGAATCACCGTATACCTCTGATGATGAAGGATCCGGGGAGCCGCTCATCCTGCCACTCGAGGACCTGTCTGCAAGGGCTGTCGTGGAGCAACCCCAGGAACCAAAAGATGACTTGGAAGACCTTAAATGGCAGCGTGCATGTGAATGGCAACGGGCAAGGGAGAATCTTCTTGAGGAGCAACGGCTCCAGTGGGTCCGTCTTCATGAGGAATTGGAGAAGGAGAAGGAAGCCTTCTACCTTCAACTTCAACAAGATCGGGAGGAACAGGAGAGGGAGATGCGTATAGCCACTGAACAATCCAGGCTCGATCTCTCCAGGCAGAAACTGACCCTTCGAGCTATTCGAGATCAGGGTGACATTGATGCAGAGGTGCAACGAACAGAAAAAGAGCGACTTCAACTCGACCGTGCTGAAATCGAGCAGCAACATGCAGCTCTCCTCCGGCGGGAAAGAGAGTTGGCGGCCAAAGAAGCTCGGGACAGCAGGTTGTTACCGAGGTCCGTAGAGCACCACCGAGAGAAAGTTCCATGCCCCTTCGCATCCAACCTGCAGTCCAACCCAGACGGAACTCCGCCGCTCCAGCACAGCATCCACCTCAACGGGCACCGCCGATCCCGACACCGGTGCAAGCGCCTGGTCCTCTTCCTGCCCCAGCTCCGGGTCAAGCTTATGCAAGGCCTCATATTCCGGCCCGTTTTGATGGTTCCGCTTCCAAGTTGCCTTATTTCATTCTGCAGTTGGACGCGCATATGCAGGATTTCGAGGATCTCTACCGATCCGAGAGAGAGAAAGTAAGAGACATTGGTTCTGTGCTTGATGGGGAGGCTGCTGAATGGCTTGTGGAACTGTTTGAGCAGGATGCGGAGGAGCTAAACTCCGTAGCCAACTTGCTTCAAGGGCTTTGGACTCGGTTTGAAGACAAAGATGCGGTTGATAAAGCCATGAAGACCCTTAAAACCATCAAGCAAGGGAATCGCCCGTTTGCCGATTACGCCCGTCAATTTCGGTTGGCGGCCAGCAAAATCCCTGATTGGCCGGAACGAATGAAATGCGAATATTTCTACGAAGGCTGCGATCCCAAAATCCGAAAGTATGCTATCTTGCATTGGGAACCGAGAACAGTGGCTGAATGGATTGAAGTAGGGGGAACAATCGCTACTTGTCTGTTGCGTGCTAAAGGAACACCGACTAAAGCTCCTCCAGCTAAGTCAACTAGTGCACCAGCTAAGAAGCCGACCGGAGCGGCGACAGCCGCCAAAACTACTTCGGAACGTCGCCAGCACTTGGGCCTCTGTCTGTATTGTGGAGAAGCGGGTCATATAGCTGCCAATTGTCCTAAAAAAAACCAAAACCACTAGTTCCGGGCCCACGCGCAAACCTGCAGCCAAACCACCACGTAAGGCTGGAACTAAAATCATGCCAGTGTCTTCACAGGTTCTCATGGAAGATGATCCGGAAGACCTGGAAATTGTTCTGGAACCTCCTGATGCGGTTGGCCTCTCCTCCGCCCCGGCCGAGGACAACACCCGTGCTCCAGATGCAGTAAGTGATGGTGGAGCCCCTATTACTCTAATGACTACCTTAGCCAATCCAGCAAAAAACACTCGCATAATAGCTCGAGCTCTCGTTGATTCGGGGTGCTCTCATTGCCTCATGCGCCCCCAGATAGCTGACCAGTTGGGACTTAATAAAATTGTGCTCGCTAAACCCATCCCATTCACTCAAATGGATGGCAGCCCCTTAGGGGGGGAAGGTCTTGCCCGTTTTAAGACTGAACTGGTGCTCCTCCATTGTGCTGAGCACTGGGAGAAAAGTAGTTTTATATTAGCTCCGGTGGCTAGACACTCCATCGTTCTCGGAATGTCATGGCTTGAAACCCACAAACCAACGATTAAATGGAGCGAGCGCATTGTCCGATTTACGGATCCGCCCTGCGGAGACCACATGCATGAGGGTGAACCTCCTCTCGACACTCCAGTTCCCAAACTGCTCCCCAACTGCTCCCAAACTGCTACCCTCGATGGTTATGGAAGTGACACCTCCTCCCAATTTGCCGGGGGTTCCGAGAGACTATTGGGATTTGGCTAAGGTTTTTGAAGAAAGCGAGTGTGATCAGCTGCCACCCCATAGAGACACGGATTGTAAAATCACTCTGGTGCCAGGAGCCAAGTTGCCCAAGGGTAGGATTTACCGAATGAGCCCCTCCAAAGAGAGGGAACTGAGAGCCTTTTTAGACAAAAATTTGGCTCGTGGATTTATTTGGCGAGCTACCAAGAGTACCTATGCTGCTCCTGTGTTGTTTGTGAAAAAGAAAGATGGTTCTTTACGTTTGTGTACTGATTATAGAGGATTAAATGCTGTTTCGGTGTCTAACAAGTACCCCTTGCCTTTGATCAAAGACCTTCTGGACGCTCTGGGTACTGGGCGAATTTTTACAAAATTGGATTTGCGTGAAGCCCACTACAGGGTGCGCATTGCCGAAGGTTTTGAACACCTAACTGCCTTTAACACTAAATTTGGCCAATATGAATATCTCGTAATGCCATTCGGGTTAAACGGAGCCCCGGGGGCTTTCATGTCTCTTATCAACGATGTGTTGCAGGACTTACTGTTTAAGGGAGTGGTGGTGTATTTGGACGATGTCCTCATCTACTCTCAAACAGAGGAGGAGCACGTTCGATTAGTTAGAACCGTTTTGCAACGTATCCTCGACAACTCCCTTTTTGCTAAGTTGTCCAAGTGTGCCTTTCATCAACGGAAAATGGATTACTTAGGGTACAGCATTTCTGCAGAGGGCTTGGAAATGGATCCCAATAAGGTTGCGGCAGTCTTGGACTGGCCGGTCCCCAGTACCCGGAGGGAACTTCAATCGTTCCTAGGCTTTGCCAACTTTTACCGTGACTTCATTCCCCTATTCGCTGAAATAGCGTTGCCCCTCACTGATCTCGTACGCACCAAGGGCGGCGGGCCGCTAGCCAGTAAGCCAGGAGCCTCACTTCTCTGGACTCCTGCCTGCCAATGTTCGTTTCAAATGCTCAAAACAGTGTTCACTACTGAACCCATCTTGAAGCACCCCGATCCTACCCTTCCCTTCGTGGTGCATGTCGATGCTTTGGACAAGGCTTTGGGCACGGCCCTCTTGCAGAAAAATTAAGATAATAAACTCATGCTGCGTGCTTATTTATCAAAAAAAATTGTCGGGGCCAGAATTGAATTGGACGGTGGGGGATAAAGAAACTGCGGCCATCAAGGAAGCTTTAAGTACTTGGAGGCATTGGCTGGAAGGGGCGTCCCATCCTTTCCAGGTCTGGTCGGATCACAAGAACTTGGCTGCTTTGTCTACCCCCACCAAGATGTCCGCCAAACAGCTGCGGTGGGCGGACTTCTTCTCCAGATTCAACTTTTCTGTCCATTTCTTCCCCGGCAATAGTAATAAACTTGCGGATGCGCCCCAAGGGGGGCGGAGGCGTGTCTACGTTCGGTGCCATGTACCGTTCTAACCCCTGCACAATTGGGATTGGCCGTGACTTGGTCCCAATCTAAAGTTCAACCCTCCATGGTTGCCACGTCCCCTTCTGCACCCATCCCTGATATTGTCATGCCCTTTTTGCTACAATTACAGGAGGCGGGCCATCAACCCGTTCCTGCTGAAGACAATGACTCTTTGCTCGCTCTTCAGGGTGGTGTTTGGCGACGGGGGGACTGTTGGTTTGTGCCGCCCTCCCTTTGTAAGGAGGTGTTGATGGCTGGTCATGATGCCAAGCAGGCTGGTCATTTCGGATTTCTTAAAACTCTCCATCTGTTACGCCGGCAGTTTTGGTGGCGCACTATGCTCAAGGACATTGAGTCTTATGTGAAAGGATGCACTGTTTGCGCGGAACCCAAACCCATTGTAGGTAAACCTCATGGTTTACTCCAGCCTATTCCACTGGCCTCACGTCCCTGGCAGATTATTTCTATGGACTTTATTACTGATCTTCCTGACAGTCATGGCAATACGGTGTTGTGGGTGGTGGTGGACTTGTTTTCCAAACAGGCGCATTTCATTCCATGTCCCACCATTCCATCTGCCCCTAAACTGGCCAGGCTGTTCCTTCAACATGTTTACCGTCTGCACTCTGCCCCGCTCAAAGTAATTTCGGACCACGGTCCTCAGTTTGTCTCCAAGTTTTGGAAAGCATTTTTGGACCTGTTAGGTACCTCCTCAGCGGTAGCAGCCCCATACCACGTGCAAAGCGACGGGCAGTCGGAACGGACCAACAGAACATTGGAGCAGTACCTGCGTTGCTACACTAACTACCATCAGAACAATTGGGTTGACTTGCTCCCATTTGCTGAATATGCTTACAATAATGCAGTACACAGTAGCACTGGATAATCCCCATTCGAGGTGGTGACAGGGCAAACCTTTTCACCATTCCCATTGCTCTCGGATCAAACGTTGCATCCACCAGAATTTAACGAATGGATACGGTCGCTGGCTGAGGGTTGGAACTCGGTTACCACCGCTCTCACCCACGCCCAAGAATCTCAGAAAGTGCAGGCTGATAGGCATCGGGTTGACTTTCCCAAGCACGTGGGGGAGTGGGTCTATCTGTCCACTAAAAATCTTAGAGAGGTTCATCGATATTCTAAACTGGGCAAGAAATTTATAGGGCCGTTTCAGATCCAACAAGTGATTAACAATGTGACTGCACAACTTGCATTGCCTAATTCATTAAGCAATATTCATCTCGTCTTTCATTCCAGCTTGCCCAAGCGGGCTCCAGATTCCGATGCCTGGCACGGCCCACCGGTGAAACCCCTGCCTGTCTTGATTGATGGACATAAACACTTTGAAATCGACGCAATCCTGGACTCTCGTCTGCTTCGCAATCGGCTGCAGTATTTGGTGTCTTGGGTGGGGTATTCCTCTGGCCATAACCAGTGGGTCTATTCAGAAAATATAAAGGCTCCTGAGCTTATTACTGCTTTTCATAAATCGTTCCCTGACAAAGCAGGGGGGAAGGGGGCTTTTTTTGGGGAGGCAGAGTGTAAGGTTGTTTTGTTTAATCGTGAGGCTGAAGCAGGAGTCTGTGTGTAACCTTGATCTGCATTCCTGGTCCTGGGCGTCTTGCCCAGGGATTCTGCTATCTCCTTGTAACCTTGCTCCTGTCTTGCTTATTTCTGGTTTGTGTGAACTGTGAGAATCATTGCCTGGGAAAGAGGGTTTGTATGTGTTGGAGGGTTCTTTGCGCACAAACTCAACTCGTAAAAGCAGTTGGCCGAGGGGAGCCTGATCAAAACTCGCATTGTCTGTATTCAATCATGATTGCCAGCAATTAAAGAACTATCAACGTTACTTTAGTCCTGGTCTGTTCTGATTCATTACATTCTCCCCTACTTTTCTGTCTCTCCCTCTTTTGCTCTCTGGCCACCCCTTCTCTCTCTCTCTCTCTCTCTCTCTCTCTCTCTCTCTCTCTCCTCTGTGCCTGTCGCTTTCTCTCTCTTTCAACCTCTCCCATTCACTTTCTCTGTCCCATTAACCTCTCCCCCACATACCTGCTAACTCATCCCCTAGAGCAGCACTGGCTGCTATAATCACAATGAGTCTCCCCACTACAGAGATGAGTTCCTGTAAGGATGTCAATCGCATCGCTTGCCCTTTCCCCCGGCGGGATCGGCCTTGGAGACATTCTTTTGGCTGGGCGATGAGCCCAGAGCTTGTTGCAGTAACCTTGCTGGCTACTTTATCTTAAGTGTTTGAAACTCTTTCACTTTCTCACGGGAATGAAACTGGGCTTCACAGGGAGGGGGTGTGTGCTCATTCCTGTATAAGGTGTAGTTTTGGCGGGAGGAGGTCAGACTTGCCATTCCGTGTGTGTGTATCCTGAAAGCTTAAGAATAAATGAACTTTTACAGTTGCTTTATTTCTGGTCCTTTCGGAATTCCTTACATTATGGCAAGTCTCACAGTACTTTCTTCAACCTACGTCTAAGGTGAATCTCCCCTGCTGGACAACATGCGGAGATTTGGTTTTCGTGATATTGAGGAAGGGACGATAGCCCCCAAAGAGGGTTTCAGACCTTCCCTTCCTGAGTCGGAGGGATCAGAGGAGGAATCAATCTCTCTGGTGACCCTCTCCAAGCCCCGGCTTAGCCGTAGTCTGGCTTTCCTCCAAGCCGTGAGAACCTGCTTCCGCATTGAAGGCGGGACGTACCAACACCCCCCTCTCTTCCAAACACCTCCTTCCAAGCTCAACTGGGGATCTGATTCCTCAGGAGGCAGGCTTTGCCGCCCCGCCTCCTTTAACTGGTGTAGGAAGGGGAAGACGAAATCAGGAGTGTGCTTCACGGCAGGCAGGAGGGGGGCGGAGGATTGGGATAGAGTAACAGCCAATCCCAATTGGGAGGGGGAGAGAATGGTGCGCGGGATGGCTCGGAGCGGAGAATCCTCCCCGCCCGGAAGATGGGATAAGGCATCTGCTAGTTTGTTACTCTTTCCAGGGAAGAAATGAATTGTAAACGTAAATCTGGAAAAGAAATCGGCCCAACGGAGTTGTTTAGCTGACATCTTGAGGGGGGTGGATAGGGCGGCCAGGTTTTTGTGGTCGGACCAAACTTGGAATGGATGTCTGGCACCCTCCAACCAGTGGCGCCAAGTGCACAACGCTTCCTTAATAGCGGCTGTCTCTTTGTCCCCCACTGTCCAGTTGAGTTCGGGGCCTGAAAATTTTTTTGATAAATAAGCACACGGCACCAATTTGTCATCTTTATTTTTCTGCAAGAGAGCGGCTCCTAAGGCTTTATCCGAGGCATCCACATGCACAATGAAAGGGAGAGTTGGGTCTGGGTGTTTCAGTATCGGTTCTGTCGTGAAAGCTGTTTTGAGTTGTTGAAATGCATGTTGACATTCGGGGGACCATTGAAGGGGGGCACCGGGCTTGGATGCATTAGGCTCCTTGCCTTTCGTACGCAATAAATCTGTGAGGGGCAAGGTAATCTCAGCGAACTGGGGAATAAAGTCACGATAAAAATTGGCAAAGCCTAGAAAGGATTGCAATTCCCTTCTGTTAGTGGGGGCAGGCCAATCGACAACTGCAGCAACTTTCGCTGGATCCATTCCCAAGCCCTCGGAGGAGATCCGATAGCCCAAATAATCAATGGACGAACGATGGAAACAGCATTTCGAAAGCTTTACAAAGAGGGAATTGTCCAGTAGACGTTGCAGCACTGCACGGACTAACCATTCGTGCTCTTCTTGGTTTTGCGAGTAAATCAGCACATCATCCAAATAAACAACCACCCCCTTATAAAGTAAGTCATGTAGGACCTCGTTGATGAGGGCCATGAAAGCCCCTGGGGCCCCAGATAATCCAAAAGGCATTATTAAATATTCATATTGGCCAAACTTGGTATTAAATGCAGTTAAGTGTTCATAGCCTTCAGCAATCCGGACCCTGTAATA
Organism: Sphaerodactylus townsendi; assembly: GCF_021028975.2. Lineage (NCBI taxonomy): Eukaryota > Metazoa > Chordata > Lepidosauria > Squamata > Sphaerodactylidae > Sphaerodactylus > Sphaerodactylus townsendi. The sequence continues at coordinate 11,646 of NW_025950367.1, forward strand.
AGCTTCTCTTAAATCAAGTTTGGTAAAGATTCGTCCCTTGCCCAAGGCGTCTAAGAGGTCTTTTATCAAGGGCAATGGGTATTTATTCGAGACAGAAACAGCATTTAATCCACGGTAATCAGTACAAAGCCGTAAGGAGCCGTCTTTCTTCATTACAAAAAGAACAGGGGCTGCATGGGTATGCTTGGTGGCTCGGCGTATGAAACCGCGGGCCAGGTTTTTATCCAGAAAGGCGCGAAGCTCCACTTCCTCTGTAGGACTCATACGATAAATTCTGCCTTTAGGAAGTTGGGCACCCGGTTTCAGGAGAATTTTACAATCAGTATCCCTGTGGGGGGGGGAGTTGGTCACATTCCTGCTCTTCAAACACCTTGGATAAGTCCCAATATATCTGGGGAACTCCCGGTAACCCAGGGTTGGGGGTGAGGTTCATAGAATCGGATTGGGGTTCAATCGTGGGTTCTCCACTCTGTTCTGAGTGTTCCTCAACGTTCATGTGATCACCGCAGGGGGGGTCTGTGAGACGGAGAATGCGTTGTTTCCACAGTATGGTTGGTTCATGGGCGAGTAACCAAGTCATTCCCAAAACAATAGGATGTTTGGCGACTGGGGCCAGAATAAAGCTAAGTTTTTCCCAGTGCTCGGCACATCTCAGAAACACTGGCTGGGTTTTAAAACGTGCCGGACCTTCCGCCCCTAGAGGGCTACCATCCATTTGAGTAAAGGGGATTGGCTTGAGCAGAGGAACCCGTTCTAAACCAAGTTCGTCAGCTACTTGGGGTCTCATGAGGCAATGGGAACAACCAGAGTCTACTAGTGCAGGGGCAAGAATGCGTGTATGCTTGGAGGGATTAGCCAGGGAAGTCATGATAGTAATGGGGGCACTGCCTTCACTCACCGCATCTGGAGTAGGGTCGATGTCAGCAGGAGCCGAGGAAAGACAGACTGCCTGGTCGGGGTCGGCTTCCTCCAAATCCTCTTCAAAGGTAGCTTTAACGGCGCTGCGGGGAGGCGGTGGGCCAGATTTGCGCGGGGGCTTGGCTGTAGAGGCACGGGGAGCTGGGGTTTTTTGTTTTTTCGGGCAATTGGCAGCAATGTGGCCTGCCCCCCCACAGTAAAGACACAATCCAAGGCGACGGCGGCATTCAGATGTAGTTTCAATCGTTTGTGCTGGGCTTGTTTTGCGGAGAGGGGGCATTGGAGCGGCCACGGTTTTTGGTCGAGCACGGCCACCCGATCGGGCACGGGTAAGGCGTGTAGCCACCTGGGATCCGATATCAATCCATTCCGCGATGGTACGGGGTTCCCGAAAGAGGAGTACAGTTTCGCGGAGGCTTTGATCCATTGCTTCAAAGAAGTATTCACATTTCATACGTTCAGGCCAGTCAGGGGGAAGTTTACTGGCCGCCGCACGAAATTCTCGAGCAAAGTCCGCGAAAGAGCGGTTGCCTTGTTGAATAGTTTTAACGATTCTAATGGCATTGTTTTCAGCATCAGGGTCCTGGAAGCGAAGCCGCAAAGCCTGCAGTAACCCAGCCACAGTACGGGTATCGTCTGCTTGCATTTCATAGAGTGTAACATACCACTCAGCTGCCGCCCCATCAAGAACTGAACCAATGTCCCGCACTTTTTCCCCCTCTGATCGATACAGATCATCAAACTCCTGCATATGAGCGTCGAGTTGCAATATGAAATAGGGTAGTTTGGAGGCAGTCCCATCGAAACGAGCCGGGATGGGGGGTCTGTAAAATCCTCTTGCCGCTGCTCTAGGGACCTGTCGATGCGCTTGCGGAATCGGATCGGGGATTTGGTGCAGTGGAGGCAGCTGCCTTCTCTCGGGAGCTGGGGAATGGGCCCGATCCATTGCAACCCTGCGAGGAAGAGCTACAGAGGGGCGGGTGAAGTTGTCTACGCGAGCTCTCCCCACAGCAGCTTGATCCCTCTGGAGAGCACGTTGCAGTTCAGCCAATTCCCTTTCCTTGCGAGCTAAAGCATCTTGATGAAGTGCCAGGGCCGCCTTTTCACGTTCCAATTTGTCTCTTTCGACTCGCTGTAAAGCTAGATCCAGCTCGCCTTGCATTTGGAGAGCTTTTACACTGTCACGTCTGCGCTGCAGATCAAGTTTAGAGTGTTCCATAACTTTATCATGAACTGTTAGATCCGCTCTTCCTTACTGCAAGCCCAGGAGGCGCAGAAAAAACAGGCGGATAAGCATCGTTCGGAGTTTCCCTTACGTGTTGGGGCGTGGGTCTACTTGTCTACAAAAAACCTTAGAGATGTTCATAAATATTCCAGCTAAAGTCAGGAAGTACCTGGATATCTGAAGGTAGACCCCAGCTGAGTATAATGCCCTCACATCTACTCTATGCAGCCATTTTCTCCAGGTGAACTGATCTGTGTCACCTGGAGATTGCTTGGAATCCCAGGAAATATCCAGCAACTACCTGGAAGTTGGTGACCCTAACTATACTTCAAATCCCATTCACACCAGGCTCAACCCCTCAGTTCTCCAGGAATATCCAACCTGGAGTTGGTAATGCTATCTCATACCCACCCAATAGGCAACCTATTTCTATCTACCCCTCCATATTCACCTATTCCTCCCCTTGGCCTCACCTGGCAACCTCTGCCTTGGAAAGCTATGACTGAGATTTGTGTTGCTGGCCACTGGGTCAAGCCCAGTTGGATGCCAACCCCCATGTCCTTTCCCCTTTCCATGCCTCATTCTCTCCTTCTCTAGCTTTTATCTGCCTTCCATCTTCAGATACAATTATTATGTACGTATTTTATTTATACCCCAACATTCTTCGTAGTGGGGACCAAAGCAGCGTACATTTTTCTCCTCTCTTTTTTATACACCCCACACACCCTCTGAGATTGGTTAGGCTGAATGTATTTGACTAGGCCAGAATCACCCAGTGTCCTTCCTCAGCAAGACACGAATTGGAAGCTGGATTTCCCAGACAGATTCTGAAGTTCTAAACTGCTTGTGTGCCTGTTGTTGAACAGTAGTCAGAAGCCAGGCCTAGTTGAGTCATTCAAGTCAGGTGGTATTTAGCCACCCAAAGGGACTACTGGATGAGAACAGGTTCTATTGATACAGTTAATTTAATGCTACCAATCATCTAAAACTATACTGCTTTTCAAAATTCCTCGGGATTTCTGCCATTCCTACCACCATTATGATTCAGAAATAAAAACAACAGTTGTTCCCTTCAGAAAGTAAAAAATGGTGGTTTGGGTATGAACTTACAGGAGATATTTCTTGCCTTCCAGTTGAGGAAAATAATATCGTGAGTTGTCCGGTGGGAAGAACTCATCCCCCGACAAAACGATTATGTACTTGGTTACATTCGCATA
>NW_025950368.1:0-14992 GCF_021028975.2 Sphaerodactylus townsendi
CCTTCCTTCCTTCCTTCCTTCCTTCCTCTTCCTTCCTTCCTTCCTTCCTTCCTTCCTTCCTTCCTCCTCCTCCTCCTCCTTCTCCTCCTTCCTCCTCTTCTGGCGTCCTTTCCTCTCCTTCCCAGGCACCAGACGAGGGAAGGAAGGGAAAGGACGCTGGGGGGAGGGAGGGAGGGAGGAGTGGGCAGGGAAGGAGGTGTGCTCGCTGCGTCCCAAGTGCAACTTGCCGTCATTGGCGGAGCACCTGCAGAGCCGCAGTACGAGGACAAAAGAGCCGCATGTGGCTCTGGAGCCGCAGGTTGCCGACCCCTGTAATAGCTGATCTCCAGCTACTACCTGGAGGCTGGCAATCCAACCTATTGGTGAGGGCAATACTTTTGACGTCTACATGTGGCCAAAATCCTCCTAACTTTGTACTACTCGTGTGTGCAAAGTGATAACAAGTTGCAGTCGACTTACGGCGACCCCTCATGGGGTTTTCAAGAAGAGACTAACAGAAATGGTTTGCCGTTGTCTTCCTCTGAATAGCAACTGTGGCATTCCTTGATGGTCTCCCACCCAAATACTAACCAGGGCTGATCCTGGATAGCATTTCAGATCCCACAAGATCGGGCTCACCTGGGCCATCAAGGTCACGGCTTATGGGACATGAGTCCTTGAGCTGGTTTTGGTGAGTTCTAAATCTGCTCAGCCTTATTCTTTTGGTTGGTATGTTGAGTAGTGGTTTGTAGGAAAGGGGGGGCCACATGCCAGGATTTCTCTTCTGCACTGATAAAGCCCACCACAGTCGCAAGCAGCAGCAAAAAGGAGAAGCTGCATTTAGAGCTGCCAACCTCCAGGAGAGTCCTGAAGATCTTGAAGTATTACAACTGATCTCTGGGATACAGAGATCAGTTCCATTGGGTGAAAAAAATGGCTGCTTTCTAGGAAGTTGGACTCCATGGCCTTCTATCCCAGTGAGGTCCTTATTTCTTTAAACTAGGGCATCTTTCAGCTCAGGAGCCTCCAGACAGCTCATAGACTACAATTCCCATGAGCCCTACCAATTGGCCATGCTGGCAGAGGCTGATGGGAATTGTAGTCCATGACCATCTGGAGGGCCATAGTTTGAAGACCCCTGCTCCAAACCCTGCCATCCACAAGCTCCACCCCCAAAATCTTCAAGAATTTCCCAACTCAGAGTTGGAACCCTAGTTGCATTAGCTTGGCACCAGTACATCGATCAGGACTCTCCTAAACAACTGGAGAACTATTTGTTGAATGTCTCCATAGAGTTGTCTTCTGCTACATGCACAGGTGTCAAACTCATGGACCTCCAGATGGTCATGAACTACAATTCCCATCAGCCCTTGCCAGTATAGTCAATGCTCATGGTGGGAGGGACTGATGGGAATTGTAGTTCCGGAACATCTGGAGGGCCACAAGTTTGACACCCCTGTGCTACAGTATTGTAATGGTTGCTGATAGGGACAACACCACAAATAATTGGCTGCGCCTGCTATTGGCTCTGGTTCTGCTTACCATTGAGCGCCTTGCCTTCAGCCCAACCAGCCCAAATAAATGGGGAGAAAGTTTGGAAAGGGTGGGGGGGTCATAAAGTTCAAAAAACACTAGTTTATACCAGACATATTTAAAACCCAATAGTGTGCTGAATAAGTGCACCATTATTACATATAATAGAACATTCAGACACAAAATTTGATTCATCTCAACTTTGCTAGAACAACCAGGTATTCTAAGTCTGACAGCTTGCAAAATAAAGGGCACATCACTAAATAAATTGTGGAAAGACAGTGGGGCTGTGCCCTCCCATCCTATTAGATCCACACGGGGAATAGTATCCTCTGATGAGAGATCTAGGAAACAAAGGAAGAAGCCAGTAAGATGTCCAAATGCAGGGATTTGGACAAAGCCACTAAGTAGTTTCCTGACTTACACTGGAGAGTTCCAGATACAAATGAGGTAAATGGAATTGGCATATTTTGTTTCTAGACTCTCCTTCCCCCCACCTCTTTCCCAGTTCAATTAAACAACCAAAAGAGGATGGGTTGTGAATATGATGTGGCCAGTAAGGATGTTAATAAGCAGGAAATCTCTGCTTTAATCTAGCAGAGAGAAAAAAATACAATTAGATTTCAAACAATCTTCTGGATAGAAAAAAGAATAACTCTTAGATCTTTGGTACCCCATGTGCAAGAAGGTTGTATGTTTCTTATCACTTACTAAGTGTACAGGTTTAAGAAATATGATGTATCTTGAGGGGATTTGGGTTCGCTCAACAAACTGATAGGTTGCCAAGTACTGTCGGAGGCTTTCACGGTCAGATTCAACTGGTTGTTGTGGGTTTTCTGGGCTAGGCGGCTGTGGTCTGGTAGATCTGGTTCCTAACGTTTCACCTGCATCTGTGATTGGCAGTTGCTCTCCTGCTTGCCGTGTTAGCATGGGATAAGCAATCAGTCTCTAAAATTATTCCTTTTTAGAATAGGGTGGTGAGAGATGGATGGGGAAGAGTACTGATACCTAATGATGTCACAGGCGATGTCCAATAGGAACCGGTGACATGAGTGCAGCTATGTTTCAAGTGGCATTCAGTGCTCTGCAAGCGAAACAAAACAAAAAAGTCTTGTGTCTCAAAATTTGGCAGGTCTATTGTAAACCTGTTATAAAATTATGGTAGAATTGTACCTCCGCGGTTTCTCCTGACAAGCATGGATAATTTCATCGTTTCGCCAGCATGGCCAATTGGCCATGCTGGCAGGGGCTGATGGGATTTGTAGTCCATCAACATCTGGAGAGCCGCAGGTTGCAGACCCCTGGTCTATGGGCTGTAGTTCAACTGTTTTAATATGTGAATTAAATCCTATGCATGGAAGCTCTACGGCAGTGATGGCGAACCTTTTCAAGACCGAGTGCCCAAATTGCAACCCCAAACCTGCTTATTTATTGCAAAGTGCCAACAATAGCATCTCTAATTTAACCTGGAATAATTGAGGTGCATCAGTTTAGATTAGAAAGAACTGTTGGTTCAGAGGCGTGTTATTATCCTTGGAGGAAGTCCTTGGTGGTAGTCATCAGTGGTTTGGCTTTGCAAGCAACCGGAAAGCAACTCTTCCAATGGGTGAATCAATGAGCACTTGTGAGTGTTACTTGCCAGATGCAAGCCCCATTGCCAGCAACTGAGCTTACTCCCAGGTAAAAGATCACACTTTAGTTCTTCGCATGAAAATCAGTGGGGTTTAACAGCGCTTAACAGGGTTACCTACACTGCTTCCCCAAAACTAGGACTTGGGTATAATGCTAATAATTGAGCCCAGTGGCCCAGCCTAGATGGGGGGGGGGCACTCTGTTGGCATGTGACCACAGAGAGGGCTCTGAGTGCCACCTCTGGCACCCGTGCCATAGGTTCGCCACCACTGCTCTATAGGGAAAAAATTAAAATGGACTTTTATTGTACCCAAAAGTGACTGTCTGGAAAGAACCTAGATTTGTCTTACTGTAATTTATTGATTTATTATTGGGTTTTTTATACCGCCTACTACCCCTCGAATTGGTAAGTTTCAGGGCGGTGAACAACGTAACTTCACAGCACACACAATAAAACCCATTGAAATAAAACACAGCGGTCAGAATAATAAAAAACAGCGTCCAGCAATAAAATCCCATTTTAAAACCCTCCCAAAGAGGGGGAAAGAAAGTTTGGGCCCTTAGATGTTGAAGGGACCCCATGGGAGAATAAAAGGGGGCAAATAGAAATGGGTTTCTATTGCTTCCTGTCATGTTCTGAGATCGTACCCAGATATTACAGTGGCCACGGATTTGACCTGTGGATGCTGATGTCATTTTAGAGCTGAACTTGACCCTTTCAATATGCCTCAGTACATTTTTAATGGCAGAATTCAGCTCCAAAATGGCACCGGCATCCTTGGCTCTGACCCACGGATGCCATAATGTCTAGTCCAGCCTTCAGTGATGATGGAAAATTGTTATCAACAGTTATCAAAAAGCCAACTGAAAACTGGCGCTGTGAAGCGTTGTATGCTCAATCATTTCATCACTTCCTGAAGGAGCATGTATGACATCCTACCATAACAGGTCAAGACCACTGAAAAGACCTTTGAACAGGAGCATTATCTTCAAATCTTAGAACAGTGATCTCTAAGGTAATGCTGGACACCCACTCAATCAGCTGGCTGACAAGGGGACACTGGAAGCAAAAGGGTGTTGTCGTGCCAACATGGCGATGTTACTTCCGGCATCACATCACTAGCCATGTGGGGATGCTCTGGTACAGTGTTTCCCAACATTTTCAACATCACGGTACCCTTGATCTCACCCTTTATATCTCACGGTACCCCTGTCATCCCCCCCACCTTCCCCTCCCAGTGCCCCTGCTTGCCACCCCTACCCCCCCACCTTCTCCTCCTAATAAAGGTTTCTGATCTGAATGGTGAAAAAAATCCTATTTAAATTTTAAAAATCTGATTAAAAAAACAACAAACAAAAACATTGATTTTTAATCACCCTGCTCAGAGCTCATTCAAATACACTGGAGTTAAATCTACCCAGCCAATCTATGAAAACAACAGAAAGGCGGATTACAAAGGCCAGTTCCAAAGATCTAAACCAGTGGGTGGCTAACTCCATGGCGGCATTGGCTGGTGCCAGAGGTGGCACTCAGGAGCCCCTCTCTGTGGGCATTGAATGGGGCAAACAGAGTGCCCCCCTCACACATCTAGGGCTGGCCTGGGCCATCACTGGACTCAATTATTTAGCATTTCAAAACTTAAGACCTAGTTTCTTCTTTGGGGAAGCAGTGTAGGTAACTCTGTTAGCTACTGTTGGGAACCCCACTGATTTTCACGCTGAACTAAAGTGTGATCCTTTACCTGGGAGTAAGCTCGGTTACTGACAATGGGGCTTGCTTCTGAGTAAACCCTCCTAGGGTCGTGATTCACCCATTTGAAGAGTTGCATGGTTGCTTCAAAGCAAAGCCTGTGTCCGGGGTAGCCTCGACCCCCTCCCCCGTTATCAGATAGTCAGAATACAAAAACTTGTGCAAGAAGAAATTAGATAAACAGATACAGTAGAAAGCTATTGGAGGAAAGCAAAACTGGGATAGCTGTAAGGTGTGGGTTATGGAAGATATTACAACCTATAGACCTATACAACCTATACAGTGGTGGGATTCAAATAATTTAACAACCGGTTCCAGTGGTGGGATTCAAATAATTTAAAAACTGGTTGTTTACAAGCACCATTTTAACAACCGGTTCTGCCGGGTGTCATTTAAGTGGTGCTAACTCATTGAATCCCACCACTTGAACCTATACAACCTTATAGCCATTCGAGATTCCTTAGTGGTAGCACCTTAGAGACCAATATGTTTTTCGAGGTGTAAGTTTACAAGAGTCAAGCACCCTTCCTCAGATGAGAGCTGGAATGAAGATCTCAGAGTTTCTATATCCCAGTCAGAAGATGGGAGGGGAGTCGCAAGGAAGAAACTCAGAATGCAGAGGTACAACACACATTATAAACAGCTTGGCAGGAGCAGAAGGGAAAAACTTGGGAGAAAAAACTTAGCATCGGTAGTGATGTGTCTCTATTTAGTGGGGGGGGAGGGAGGTTCTGACTTTCTGAATGAACTCAAGCTCAGCAATCTGAAACTATAATCAGGAATCCAGGGTGGCAAAAAACACCATGCAGTCATTTTCTTTCTATTGGACTCTGCCAGCAAAATGCCCGGACACTTCGTCTCACTCCCTCCACTTTGAAAACATTCAGGCTGATGAACAATTGGGGAGGGGGGGGGGGATTTGAAAGCTTTCACCTGCTACCCTGTAATGTTTGGGTTGGTCCTCAAAAGCATCATTCCTTTACTTTGGCGAGGGGGGCGGTATTTCTTTCCTCAAGTCATCCTGTAAGGTCCAGACATGGATAATGATAATGATACAGATGCATTAAATATGTCTGGGTATCTATGGCCCCTTCCGCACGCGCAGAATAATGCATTTTCAAACCACTTTCACAACTGTTTGCAAGTGGATTTTGCCATTCCGCACAGCTTCAAAGAGCACTGAAAGCAGTTTGAAAGTGCATTATTCTGCATGTGCGGAATGAGCCAGAGAAGGGGGAAACAGGCTGTATGCTGTAGTGGGGCTAGGGGAGAAAGGAAAAGACAGAAAAAGACACGCATCATTGCGGCAGATAGGTAAGTCATAACTATGTTCTTCCAGATGTCCCTGCGACCATACCCCACCCGTTCACAGTCCCTCCCAACATGAGCATTGGCTACACTGGCAAGGGCTGATGGGAATTGTAGTTCATGAACATCTGGAGGGCCGTGAGTTTGACACCTGTGGCGTAGAGGGAGGAAAGCAACTCTGGACGATGGGTGAGTGGCACAGCATCTGCTTGGCCCATGAGAGGTCCCAAGTGGGGGGATGGGGTCCCAGATCCAGGCTGAGAAACATGTGCAAATTCGGAGGTGGAGCCGTAGGACACGGACCTCAGTGGAGTACAGTGACATAGGCTCCACCCTCCATTCTCTCCAGGGGAACTGATTTCTGTACAGTGGAACCTCGGTTTTCATTGCCTTCGGTTTTCATCGGTTTAGGTTTTCATCAATTTTTTCAGTGAAAAATTTGTCTCAGTTTTCATCGATTTGCTGTAAGGCGCAGGGGTTTGTGGAGAAAAATCACCTGGACAAAGGCTGTTGCAGGCCGTGTCTGCAACTTGTTTAATGACAATGTCTTGCCCCATTTCGGACAAATCTTAAAGAGGCATCGGAAAGAGACCTCTTGGGACAGCTTTCTGGTGCGACGTTGGTCCACTGGCTCTGAAGCTGGTCCTAGTGTTATCATTTGTTACTGTTTTCAGCATTAAATGCTACGTTTATTCACCAAAAAAATGTGGTTTTGGTATGTTTTTTTGGAGTGCCTAGAACGGAATAATTGGATTTACATTGATTCCTATGGAAAAGTTTGCCTCGGTTGGTTTCGGTTTTCATCGATTCTTTTCTGACGGATTACCAACGAAAACCGAGGTTCCACTGTAGTCTGGAGATGAGTTGTCATTCCGGGACATTAGCATACCTAGCCTCCCTCCCTCCCTCTTGCATCCTGCCCTGCTCCCTACCTTGCAGGTGTCCTTCCACGTGAACTACTAATGGTCTAAGGCACTCTCGGGCTCCAGGATTTGACACATCCCAGGCGCATCCATTCCCCTCCCTCCTCCTTGAACGTGCTTTTCCGTCTGCCTGACACCCTCCTCCCTGGCACCTCCTGCCCGGGGGCAGCAACGACAGCGCTTTAGCAGAGGGCGCAAAGATTGAGCAGTCGCCCTCCCACCACCACCACCAATAACTCTGGCTTCGGACTGACGCACGACGCCTCCAAATTCAGCCGCAGGCCAGAAGAATCTAGCTCAAGCTACGCACAGGGCTGGCAAGGGGCAACGTCCCCAAATGTTCAACAATGGCTGAGAAATTTTGGCACCTGCAAAGGCTCCCCTGCACCTCTGAGAAAGAAGGCACCAGTTGGCAATGTGTGTCCGAGTCCCCCCAAATGTGGCTCATTGTTTTGGTCCATGTCCCATTTCGCCCCCACCCCCAGTGAAATCCCCTTGGCAAGCTTGCTTGGGCCAGCAACTCGCAGACAGACCCCAGTCATGTTTACCTGGGAAGAAGCTGAGCGGGACCGAACCCTTACCTACGCGTGCCTCGGACTGCACCCTAGCCACGTCCCCCGCGGCAGTAAGACCTCGAGCCTTTCTCCAGAGTAAACCTGGCCCCCGGCTCGCTGGCTCCGAAGCCGCTCTCCCTTGTTTCAGCCGCTGGACCCGATTCCCCGCGATGCTCTCCCGCGCCTTGCAATGAATGGGCCAAGCGAGCTCCCCCGACGGCTCCCGTCCAGTCCCCCAGACCTCGAAGCCGAGCGAACGACCAGCCAGCAGCTCTCCCGGGAGAAGCGCGCGGGTCCGGCTCCCTCACTCCCCCCCCCCCGCTGGTTTCATCGACGGGCAGCTACCCCCTTCCCCAATGACTGCCCAATTCCAAGCAGGAGTTCTACTCGAGAGAAAGCCGCCCTCTCCCCCACGCAGACTCCCCGGTAAACCGACCCAAGCGGGAACCGCGCCGCGTCCAACTCGGAGCCCGGGCTCGTTTGGAGGCGCTTCGCGTTCGACGCCGCCCGAGGGGCTCGAACCCGCGCCAGGCAGCGCCGCATTCCCCCCTCCCTTTCGGCGTCGCCTCTCCCGCGCCAAGAGGGGTCCCTGTTGCGCCCCCTGCCCTGCTCAGCGGCAGCCTGCAGCCCCGACGGCCCGGGCCAGAGAGCGACCCGCGCCGCCCACCCACCTGTCCCGCAGCGGCTCCTCTCCCTCCGGGGCTCCTCCATGGCTTTGACCTTGCCGAGCGAGCGAGCGGCGGGGCTTCCCCAGCGACCAGCAGCCAGTCCCGGGCCTCGAGCCGGCCGGGCGGGCAGGCAGGGCCGGGCTGTGCGTCGGTGCGTGCGCCCCAGCCAGGCGAGCCGGCAGGGCAGCAGGGGGCGGGGGCCGGGCACCCACGGGGGCGGAGGCCGGGCGCTCAGGGGGATCCGGCTGGAGGAAGGTGGAGCCGTCGGGGCCCGCCCCGCCCTGCCGCGTTCCCACGTGCAGCCGGGGGAGCGGGTCAGCTTCAGTGGAGTCCTTTCAAAGGCGTCTGGAAACGATTTCTCCTTCCGGGTGGCCTCTTTTTTTAAACGCCCTTCCAATGCCGCGGGTTGGCTCACCAGCATCCTGAAACGCTAGCTTTCTACATGCAGGGAGCCATCCCGTGATGGAAAGGGGATGGGATCTGCTAGCTCTTTTAATGGGGTTTGAGCTGCAAACATTTTCTTAGAAGGATGCCAATTTCTGGATTGGGAAATTCCTGGAGATTTGGGGAGTGTGGAGGTTTGGCACGGATTGGTGAGGGCTGGGACCTCGGCTGAGTATAATGCTGTGGAGGCCACCCTCCAAGACAGCCAGGGGAATCTATTTCCACAGTCTGCCCTACCTCGCAGAATTGTTGTGAGGTGAAAATAGAGAATGGAGAATAAGGCACGTCCACCCAGAGCTCGTTGGAAAAGGGATAGGATAAAAACGTAACAGATACCTGCAACTCAGGAAAACACTGACGTGGTGACAAATTGATGATAGAGATGCTCCCTTAAATAGGGAACTGGCAAGCTCAGGACTTGCCCTAAGATTGCATGACCTTAATTGGTTCTAGAGCAGTTGTTACGAACCTGTGGCGTGTGAGCCCCCAGTGGGACTAAGCAGAGGTGTAGCAAGGGGGAAAAGCGCCCAGTGCACCGGTGTGTCCTCCGCCCCTGCCACGCCCTAGAATGCCATGCCCCTGGAACGCCATGCCATGCCACGCCCTTGCCACACCCTCACAGGCGCATGCGCCCAGTGCATCACACACACCCCACCCCCTTGGAGCTGGTCACCAGCCTTATAGGCCTAGAGCAGTGATGGCGAACCTTTTCGGGACCGAGTGCCCGAATTGCAACCCAAAACCCACTTATTTATCGCAAAGTGCCAACACGGCAATTTAACCTGAATACTGAGGTTTTAGTTTAGAAAAAACGGTTGGCTCCAAGGAGTGCGTCACTCAGGAGTAAGCTTGGTGGTAGCCGGTGGCTTTGCTTTGAAGCAACCATGCAACTCTTCGAATGGGTGAATCACAACCCTAGGTGGATTTACTCAGAAGCAAGCCCCATTGCCAGCAACTGAGCTTACTCCCAGGTAAAGGATCGCACTTTAGTTCTTCACGTGAAAATCAGTGGGGTTTTACAGCGCTTAACAGGGTTACCTACACTGCTTCCCTAAAACTAGGTCTTAGGTTTAATGCTAATAATTGAGCCCAGCAGCCCAGGCCAGCCTAGATGTGGGGGGGAGGGGGGAGCACTTTGCACGTGCCCACAGAGAGGGCTCTGAGTGCCACCTCTGGCACCCGTGCCACAGGTTTGCCACCACTGGCCTAGAGCAATCAAAGCATCTGGTAGTTTGTAAGCTGGGTTTCCCTTCCCCTCTCTCAGTGGAGGTCCGGGTAGACAGTCAGGGGAGAATGGGAAATCAGTGTGAGAACATACCTGAGAAAAAACTGCATCACAATGAAGAACAGTGTTGAATATTTGATAAAGAGTAAAACATTCTTATATTCAGGGATGCTGCCTACAATTTTCAACCCAAAAGTGACTCCAGGAGATGGGATTGTCCGTTCCTAGTTCACAGACTGTGCTAAGGCTGCCAACCTCCAGGTGGGCCCAGGAGCTCTCCCGGGATTACAAATGTTCTCCGGACTGTCCCAGGAGAAAACGGATGCTGTGGAGAGTGTGCTCTATGGCATTATATTCACCTGAAGTCCATCCCCAAACGCTGCCTTCCCCAGATAGCCAGAAATCCCCAGTTTCTAAGAACTTGCTTGCCCCCGGTCCCTGTATTCACCTGCAATCATTGGATGTGAATATAAGGCTTTCGGGCCTGTAAACATGTAAATATCCTTCTCAGGATTGGGGGCTTTTTATTTTTTTCCATGATTTGGGTTGGCAGCTCTGGTTTGGAAAACACCTGGAGATTTTGAGGGTACAGCCTGAAGAAGACAGCATTTGGGGAGGGACATAAATAGGGTATAACACCATAGAAAGGTATAATGGCCAAGCGGTCCATTTTACTATCTATCCATCTGTCCATCTATCCATCCATCCATCTCCTCCTCTTCTATCTATCTATCTATCTATCTATCTATCTATCTATCTATCTATCTATCTATCTATCTATCTATCTATCTATCTATCTATCTATCTATCTATCTATCTATCTATCTATCTATCTATCTATCTATCTATCTATCTATCTATCTATCTATCTATCTATCTATCCATCTATCTATCTATCTATCTATCTATCTATCTATCTATCTATCTATCTATCTATCCATCTATCCATCTATCCATCCATCTATCTATCTATCTATCTATCTATCTATCTATCTATCTATCTATCCATCTATCCATCTATCCATCCATCCATCCATCTATCCATCCATCCATCCATCCATCCATCCATCCATCCATCCATCCATCCATCCATCCATCCATCCATCCATCCATCCATCCATCCATCCATCCATCCATCCATCCATCCATCATTTGTTATTCCACCCACCCCCGAAGGGCTCTGGACGATTTACAACTTAAAACCATAGATAAAATACATTGAAATTGATAAAACCATACATCAGAACACAAATTACAAGGAGCTAAAAACACTCATAAGATGGCAACTATTCAGTAAACTGAATCCTCTTCAGAAAACATCACCTCTTCAGTATACATCGCCTCAATATACATTTGAACTGATCTTGGTTGCCAGGAGTTCAGTTGTAACCCTGGGAGATTTCTGCCATCACCTGGAGGTTGGGGACCCAAGTTCTTTGAATCGAGTGGATGGTGGTACGTGAGATACCAAAGGCTGAGAATTGCTGTTCTGCTGCTCAGCTCTTCGCGTTCGATTTAAAAGCAAGCCCTTGTTCCCATAGTCTTCGTCTGTGGAGAAATTATTACATACGGTTCTCAGACAGACATCTATCATCCCGTTGCACACATCTGTAAAGACCAGGCTTGGTTAGTTGATTTCCTTTTCCTAGAGACTGCCCATACCTCACTGTATCGGGAACTTCCAAAATTGTCTCACATTTTCACTTGATGGTGATGATGGTGAAGGGTGATGATGAAGGGTGGTTTGTACCCCGCTCCCCTGCTACTCAAGAAATTATTCTTACAGCAATTCTTTTTCCATTCCTTTCAATTCCTCAAATGTTTTGTTGCAAGAGGAACTCGGGTATTCCCCCTAAAAAGTTGATGTAGGTCAGGGGTAGGGAACCTTTAACACTCAAAGAGCCATTTGGACCCATTTTCCACAGGAAAAGAAAACACTTGGAGCCGCAAATAATTTTTGACATTTAAAATAAAGATAACACTATATATATAGGTTTTTTTCACCTTTTACTCCGCTCATTCTGAGAAGCGCATGGATGCGCCCGCCCTGCTGCCTGCAGGGCGGGCAAGGATGAAGCCATTGGCTCGGCCTCACCGGCCGCCAGGAGCTACCACCCCCCGGGCTCCAACAGGGCGGGCGAGAGGTTCGAAGCTACAGCGCCTCTATCCGGACTGCAGTGGCGGGCGGGTGATGGGGCCGGCGGCTCGGCTCGTGGAGCTGCAGTGCAAGGGCAGAAGAGCTGCGTGTGGCTTTTGAGCCGCAGGTTCCCTACCCCTGATGTAGGTGAAACTGGGCAGCAATCCTATTAGATATAGAAAATGTATATAATGCACAAGAAGATGAACCAGAGCACCAGAGACATTCTCTGAGGGGTGCCACAAACCAAGGTCCGTTTCACATGTCTTGCGCCTGGCCTTTTGCTCCAACAGGTATTTTCTGCTGGAGGCTTCATTCCGATGTATGTGGTCCCAATTATTACAGCAGATGAGAAGGGACATTTATTTTCTTTCTTCATGGTTCATCTTGCTTGCTGAGGCTCAAGGCGGATTTTTTTTTATCCATGAAGTCACAGCTGATTTACAGTGACCCTGTAGGGCACAGGTGTCAAACTCGCGGCCCTCCAGATGTTCATGAACTACAATTCCCATCATTCCTTGCCAGTATAGCCAATGTTCATGTTGGGAGGGGATGGTGGGAATCGTAGTTCATGAACATCTGGAGGGCCACGAGTTTGACACCCCTGCTGTAGGGTTTTCCAGGCAAGAGAAGTGATTCTTATTGCCCGAAACAGGGCTGACCCTGTTTAGCTTCTGAGCTGACACGATCTAGCTGGCCTGGGATATCCAGATCTGAGTGTTTCTGCAGAGGGACTTCCTTGGAGGTCTCCCATCCAAATACTAACCAGGTCTGATCCTGCGTAGCTTTTGAGATCTCATGAGACCAAACCAGCCTGGGCTACACAGGTCAGCGCCAAGGTAGCTTACAGAACTGGAAAACAACTCAGTGGAAAGTGTAAGATGCACGGGAAAGAATGGCAAAACAATAGGCAGCCAGGCTGAATGACAGAGTTAGAAAAGAATGTCGCTAAAAGCTTTCAATACAATAAACAGGGCAGCGAACGAAGACCTTGTTCTCGAGATAAACAGTGCCCTCCTGCTGAACGCTTACGTTTTATACATTCTGTGGAATGATAAACATGCGGGAGCTGTCCTCACCTCAGGTGGACTGGTCCATCAGGTATGAACAAAAGACTCTGGTGTTAGGGTTGCTAACTCTAGGTTGGGGGTGGAATCTGAGCCTTGGGGGTGGAATCAGGAAAAGGTGGAGTTTGAGGAGGGGAGGGTCATCCATGGGGTACAATGCCCTAGAGATCCCCCTTTAAAAGAGCCATTTTCTCCAGGGGAACGGATTTTTGTAGTGTGGAGATCATCCAGGAGATGTCTAGATCTCACCTGGAGGTTGGCATACCTGTCAGGTATCTCTCAGGATAGAAGAAGAAGAGTTTGGATCTATACCCTGCTTTTTTTTACCCGTAAGGAGTCTCCAGGCATCTGACAAACTCTTTTCCTTTCCTCTCTCCGCAACAGACAGGTAGGTGGGGCTGAGAGCATTCTGAAAGAACTGTGACTAGCCAGCAGGCTTCATGTGGAGGAGCGGAGAAACTAGATGGACAACAGCCAGCGACACTTCTCCCTGGTCATCTTTGAGAACGCTCACCGCTGTATCTCCCAGCTGTCAAAAGCCAACTCCAACAAACCCATGGAACGTATTGCCGAAGGCTTTCACAGCTGGAATCACTAGGGTGTTGCGGGTTTTCTGGGTTGTATGGCCGTGTTCCAGTAGCATTTTCTCCTGACGTTTCGCCAGCATTCTCTGAAGATGCGGCCACAGATGCGGGCGAAACGGCAGAAGAAAATGCTACTGGAACACGGCCATACAACCTGAAAAACCCGAAACACCCTAGAAACCCATGTCAGGGAATACAACCCCTAAAAAGCAATGCAAATTCAGTTAAATAGAATTGAGCCGGGGGTGATGGTGACCCAGACTCTTGGCGTAGTCCATTCCGAGGTCAGAGCGGCTCCTTGCTTCTAGGAAGAAGGCGGGTGGAACTTTCTCCCAGCCAGAGTGCACAGCCCCTGTGCCCCAGGCCAAGAGCCCTTTGACTCTTGCTCTGAGGCCTGGGCCAAAGGCCTCTGTCCCAAGATGTGCTTAAAAGTAAGCCGGACGGCAATCACGTGAGTGCAACTCCGCATCAAGCCCAGCCTGCAGCCACCTGAGCGCAGTTCCGCTGACTTCCCTCATTCATTCCCCGCATGCCTTTTTTTTTCTAAACTGAAATGACCTCGGGGCAGCCATTGGGGAAACTTACAGATAGCCATTAGTACTGGTACATTTTTTTCCAGTGGGAATATTGCTGCTCTGGGGCTGTTTCAGGTCAGGAAGATGGCATGGGAGAGGCTGAAGCTATGCATAGCATGGGGTGGAACAGGTCACCAGGTTGCAGCTGACTTCTGGCGCTCCCATCGAGTTTTCAAGGCCAGAAATGAAAAGGGGTGGCTTGCCAATTCCTGTCTCTGCATCAGGACCCTGGACTTCCTTGGTGGGCTCCCATCCAAATATTAATCCGGGCTGCCCCTGTTTAGCTCCTGAGAGCTGATGAGATCTCTCCTGAGCTGTCCAGCTCAGAGCTTACACAACGCACTCCTATCCACATTGGATATGCCCGTGCCTGATGGCTGAGTTCCTGGCATGGAACTCCACGCAGTTATCTTACCCTAGATCTTCATGGCAGCCACAAATCCACCCCCTGCAAAGTGTAACGTGTGAATCAGCCTGAACAGATCAGGCTCTTCCCCTTTCCTCTCTTGCAACCATCTGTCTAATCCAGGGGTCTTCAAACTATGGCCCTCCAGATGTTCATAGATTACAATTCCCATGAGCCCTACCACTTGGCCATGCTGGCAGAGGCTGA
>NW_025950369.1:0-14972 GCF_021028975.2 Sphaerodactylus townsendi
AGTGTTAATTGTAAAGAAAAGTAAACCATTTTGTTGTTTAAAAATTGTTGTTGCAACTCATTCCAAGTACTGCCCCACAGAACCCACAAGCTGAGGTTACAAATTGGCGCCCAACCAGCGTGGGGCTTGGAAGTGAGATTGCAAATATAAATTGCTTGCAATGGAAGTGTGCAAAAAGTTGGGGTTTGATCCCCATAAAACTGTCTTGTTATGTGACATAAGTTCAAGGGATGTTAATGAGGATATTCAACATACTGTGGAAACTTATGGTGCAATTGCTAAAATGCACAGGATAAAGGGCAGAGGGAAAGAGATGTTGCTGTGTGAATTTGAAACACATAATTCTGTTTGCAAGATAGTCAACCAATGTATAAACTGTAAATTGCAAGGGAAATGGGTTGTAATCCCTATTGATTCAGAGTTTGCAACAGTTAGTTGGGAAGAAGCAAAAACCTGTGCACAGGGAGAAAAAGGAACACTGTTTGGCAGTTACATGAATGAAGGGATTCCAGTTGCAACCTCTACCCCTTTTGCAAACTCATCCTCTGGATTGCAACAGCTGCTGGAAAGAGTTTTGCAAAAGGCCAGTACATCTAAGTTTCCAGCAGTAGACCTGAAGTTGCAATTAAAAACATATTCTGGTATTTTACCTAAACCAGCAGGGGAAATAGAATATTCAGTTTGGCGAGTTCATGCAAGAGAATTAATTGCAGATGACAGTGTTCCTGAAAATATTAAAAGAAGGAAAATTATAGAGAGCTTGCTGCCTCCTGCATTGCCCATAGCTTTGGGAGCGGGAAAGGATGCGTCTGCAAAACAATGTTTTGCTATTTTGGAAATTGCATATGGCAATATTGTCTCAGTTTCTGAATTGAAAGCTAAGTTTTATGAGACATATCAGCACATTAATGAACCCCCATCAGCATATTTAAATCGGTTGCATGCTCTGGCTATGGAAATATTAGAAGAAGGGGGGATTGCTGATGAAGAGCTTAAGTTCTATGTTCAGGAACAATTCTTTAGGGGATGCTGGCATGAAGCATTGTTAACAGCCCTCAAAATAAGGAACATAGAGTGCAGTAGTGAACTAAAAGAAGGTCAATATGTTGCTCTCCATGCAGTGAGATCCTTAGAGAAAGAAATCTCTAGTAAACAGGAAAGAAAACTGAAGCAAGAGATGAGGGAAAAGGGAAAGCCTTCAAATAAAATTGTGGGACTATTTGATAAAAATACAGAAAAGACTGAAAAGAGTGGTACTAACAAAGAGATAGACTGGAAATCTAAATACTTACAATCTGAGAGGGAGGTGGCTAAATTGAAGACTACCCTTCATCAAGCAAGGGATTGTAGCAATTCAAAGCCTCAGTTCTCCCAGGGTCTGAGAGAAAGGAGAATGGTAGCCTCTAAAGACCCCAGTAAGATATGGTGCTTTAACTGTGGATTAAAGGGTCATGTTAAACGTGAATGTGTCAATCAGCCAAATCCAGAATTGGTTCATCAAATATTACTAAATACAGTTGGTAACCAAGAAAAAACTTGTTTAGATGGACCATCTAAAAACAGCATAGCAAGTCAGTGGGCATCTGGAAAGCAGACTATAGGTATGGGTGGAAAGAAACTATTGCAAGGTTTGATAGGACCTGTATGCTATGACTGCGTATATTTGGATGGAGTGAAATGCTGCTGTTTAATAGATACAGGTTCACAAGTGACATGCATTTGTGAGACCTTTTATAAAGCCCACTTATCTCATCGTGAACTGCAGCCTATTAGGGATTTATTGGATATAGAAGGAGCAGGAGGTCAGACAGTGCCCTATTTGGGATTTATATTTCTAGAATTGCACATTCCAATTAATACTGAAGGTATAGAAGAGAAATATGAAATTTTAGCTCTAGTTTGCCCAGACCAACGCATGAATCAGCAAGTTTCAGCCATTATTGGTACTAATGTATTAAGATGTGTGACTTATGCCAATATTGATTCAGATGGGATCAGTTTTGCAACTAGCGAAGACTTGCCATATCGTTGGAAAGAAGCTTGCAGCTATTATTTAGAGACACAAAGGAAGAAGGGTGAAGTGGAAGAGGGAAGTGAAGTATGGCTGCAGGGTGGAAGGCCTGTACATGTCCCAGCAGGAAGTGCATGCACAGTGACAGGTGTGTTGCAAACTTCAACACAGAAAATAGGAACAACAGTCCTTTTAGAAGACCCAGAAGTGGCAGCTGGACCAGGAGGGTTATCCATCTTTCCACAAATAGTAAAACCTATGGTATCAAATATGAGAATAGGGGTCTGTGTCAAGAATTTGACACAAAAGGATATTGTATTGAAGCCTCATACAGTAGTTGCTAAAGCTTCTGAAGTAGAATGGACAAGAGCTCTAGCCCTGTCAGGTTTGGACCTCACAAATATAAATGGAAATGAATTCCCAGTTTTAAATTTTGAAGCTTCAGCATTAAGTCAGTCAGAACAGGAAAGAATTTCACAACGTATAGCAACAGAAACACCAAGGGTCTTTGCAATGCATGATTTAGACCTTGGGAGAGTTTCAGGTGTTGCCCACAAAATTTATTTAAAAAGTGATGTGCCCTTTAGAGAGAGAACTAGGCGAAGTTTCATTTCAGATTTTGAAGACCTACAGCAACATTTGAGGGAGTTGGCTATACTAGGTGCACTGAAGAAACCAACAGTCCATATTTAATACCAATAGTATTAAGTAAGGAAGAAAAATGGGGCTCCTTTAGGATGGCAGTGGACTATAGAAATTATTAAATAATTTAACAGAAAAAAGGATGCTTACCCTCTGCCAAGAATAGAAGAAATTTTTGCTTTATTTGCGGGATCACAGTGGTTCTCTGTCTTAGGATTTTGTAAGTGGATATTTACTGTAGCCAATGGACCCAGCAGATTTCCAAAAGCACAGCATTTACCACCTTCCATTTGGTGTAATTGGCAGTTCAAGATGATGCCCTCAAGGGTTAACAAATGCGCCCTTTCCAACCTTTCCAAACCTATCGATGGAAAATGCAGGGATGGCATTTAAACCTTACCAAACTATTGCCTTTTTGGATGATTTGATCATATTCTTCGGTAACTAAAGTTGAAGATACCTAAGAACGCCTCCTCAAGCTGTTTGCAAAGACTTCAGACATATGGATTAAAGTTGGCCCCTTCTAAATGTAAACTATTTCAATCATCAGTGAAATATTTAGGTCACATCATATCAGCCTCCTTGGAATAGAGCCAGACAAGGAAAAGACAGATGCCATTACCAATTCGGTCGTGGTACTCTACAAACCTCTTGAAGTGAACTTCGGAGATTTCTTGGGTTTGCTTGATATTATAGGAGGTTTAGTTAGGATATTCGGTCATTGTTAAGCCATTAAATTCATTGCTTGTTAAGGTAGTTCTAGAGGAAGTGGTACAAGGAAACCAGTCTCTCTCAAAGACAAATGGAGCTGTAGGCTGTCAAGAGGCCTTTGAGACTCTTTAAAAGTTAAAGTTGACTACAGTACCAGTATTCAGGTATTTGCAGACGGCATCAGTTGCTATATATATTGCATACGGATGCTAGTCTCAATAGGATTAGGTGTAGCCCCATACCAAGTGCAAAATAACTGTCTCCGTGTCATCGCATATGCGCAGTGTAGAGGTTTAAGTCGTAGTGAACGCAACTATCCAGTGCACAAATTGGAGTTTTTGGCACTAAAATGGGCAGTTTGTGATAAGTTCCATGATTTTTTGTATGGATCAGGAGTTCCGGCTGCACTGATAACAACCCACTGACTTATGTTCTAACCTCTGCTAAAATTAGATGCTGTGGTGGCAGAGGTGGGTGTCAGCATTATCTTTATATAATTTTGAAATAGTCTACATGATCTGGAAAAGTTAATATAGATGCTGACTCACTTTTCTACGAGACATGAAGAGTTCACTGAGGATGAGGAAGGAGATAAACAACTAGGAAAGAATTTCTAAAATGCTCCTAAAGATTCAACATTTGATCCTAATGCACCAAGTCATGGGATGCTAAAGTCTGTAAGGTAAAGTTATCCAAGTTCATAGTGTAATACTCTAAACATCCAGTAGTGCTAAGATGTAAATGAAGTGGACTACAGTTATATTGGAGACCTTTACTCTGCCTCTGAGGACAAAATCTTAAATAATTCCTTGGGTAAATGAAGGATGGGCATTGCATTAAATCCTCTTCTGATCAAAATGATGAGCTCCTGACTGGAAGAAGGTAAAAGAAGGGACAAATATATAGGTGAAGAGAATAATACTAATTCTTTTGAGAGAAGGCATAAACTCACCTGGGATGAAGAAAGAAAAGAGGAGTATGAAATCCAGACTGTACTTGAGAGAGTGATCCCAACTTTTTCTTAAGTCAAATGGAGTTCTGGCATCGGAAGGTTCAATCTAAAAGGAGAAGATGTAGATAACTTGTGATCCCATGACTCATCTGAAGAGAGCTTCTCCTGGAAAGTTATTCATGATGAAATGGGTAATATTTGGAATTGAAAGAACTTTTGGAATGGGCTAGGGATAGATTCTTCTGGTCTAAAATGGCACAAGTTACAGAACAGCAGTGCCTAAATTGGTGAACGCCAGCAAGAGGTGAAGTTTAGAGCAGAAAAGAGAGAGCTGGGAATTAGTTAACATAAAAAAACACATGCTCCTTGAGATGCTGGTTCAGTAGAGATTTTTTTTAACTCTTGAACCTGAGCTGCAAATGGCACCAAAAATATTTTAGTAGTTACTGATCATTTTACCAGTTGGTGCACAAGCATACCCCACTCGAGATCAGGACTGCAAGAAACAGAAGCTACAACTCTCTGGGAAAGTACCTATATGCCATTATGGGATTTCCTAGAAGATTCCACAGTGATCATGATGCTGTCTTTGAGTCAGAACTTGTTACAGAACTGGAGTAAAATTCTCACAGCAGGAATCCAAGTCCCATTACAAATCACCTCATATCACCCAAGAGGAAACCCTAAGTTGAGGAGGTCCAATCAGATCTCTTTAGACATGTTGGGCACATTAGAGGCAACAAGAAATCTAATTGGAGAAAGTACATAAAACCATTAGGTTCATGCTATACTAAAATTGTACCAAAAATGATACCTCACTGGAGAATCTCCTTATTTTTTAATGTTTGGAAGACAACCAATACTACCAATTGATTTGTGTTTCTGATAAAGTCGGCTGAGCAAACAGAAGTAACTCATCAAGAATATGTAAGAGATTCTAAAACGAGGGCTTCGCTATGGCACATCTGGCTGCCTAGGAAAGTGAAAAGCGCCATAAGCCAACAAACCAAGATGGGAGGGAAAGCCATCAAATCAACCATTTCAACAGGAGACAGAGCGTTAGTTCAGAATCTCTAAGTCTCCGTGGAATGGCAAGAAAATAGCTGAATATCCTATGGGAAGTTGTTGTGGCATATAGTTCTGGAGCAACCTGATGAAACCCTTCCTGCTTACAGAGCCTCCAACCAGAAGGATGGGCAAGGTGTAAAACCAACCCTGCACCTGGATTATGCTGAGACCATGTGGAGCCATTTCCTCCTCTGATGGATAAGGAGTGATTTGGATAGTCCAGAGAGTCCTCCAATAGTGGTAGTATCTAAGACAAAAGTTAGCTGATGTGAACTCAGCAGGAGAACACTGTGCATCCACATCTAACTCCCTTCTTTCAGGACTCAATCCCATGGCAAGTGGCCCAGCCACCAAGCTCCCCTTCCAACAGGTTACTGCAGGCTCTGAAATCCTTGTAAGAAAAGACAAGGGGAAAGACAAAGTTGTGCTAGCTGATTCACCTAAAATGTGGTCCCTCACCAGTATAGGGATCTCTGGGGAAATTAGTAACTCACCCCTTTAGACCTGAAGAGTTAGAACCCAGCCTAATTTAAGCAGCTGATTATGTCTTGAATTCTTTTTCTAATGAGGTTAATTGGAGTCAACACTCCTACTGTAATATGTCATTGTTCAATCATTGCCTCAAGAGCAATTGCAAATGCTGTCGAGACGACAGAATTTTAGTGGGGAGAGAATGCAACCCCTGTGTCAGAATGCCTGGATGACCCAGAAAGGGGTGGAGTCTGAAATGTAGAATGCTGCAGAACTCATGAGGTTGGGAGGAAGCTGAGACTACTGAAGGGAATCTGACTGATTTTATTAAGCTTCCTTAACACCTGTTTTAAGGTGGCACTGCAATGTTGTGGGGAACTAGTGGGAAGGGAGCTATTTTTTTGCTACAGCACAAATGTTAGAATTTATTGTTTCAGTGGTTTTTGTGCATGTAAATGTAGGAGAGTTTTTTCTGGGAACCTTCATCATCTTGAAGTCTATTCACCAAGCCTCAGAAGTCTTCAAAGCCCAACTCACCAGCAAAGAAGAATTGGACTTGGCAAGAATGGGTAGACTGCAATAAGGACTTGAAAATGCAAACCAATAGGACCGCAAAGTGTAAATGTTAAATGTTTTAATAGTAAGTTATTTGTAAAGCAGCAGCAACTGTTTTGTTTAAATTCTGGTTCTGTGGCTCCTCCTTCCAAGTGCATCAGTTCCCCACAGAAACTCCTGGCTGTAAGTTGGGAGGTTGGCAGTGGCTCTATGCAGTAGATCTGGATGTTAAGTACCCAACTCCAGGCAGTAGACCTGGATGCTGGCGCAAGCTCCAGGCAGTAGACCTGGTTGCTGGCGCGAACTCCAGGCAGTAGACTTGGATGCTGGGCACAGGTTCCAGGTGGTAGACCTGGGCTCTGGGTGGTAGACTTGGGTGCCTGTATGGGCGGGGTGGGGCTGAAACTTCAGATGTTTGTCTCTGGGCCCCATTTTTTCCCAGACATGCCTCTGGTGTCTACACCTTGTAGCTCTGTGCTCAGAAATCTCTTTGGTGAATCCATCTCTGAGCAATCACAGCCAAGCAATCACAGCTTGTGAAGCAGGCCTTCAGAGGGATACAAACATGTAGCTACTCACCCTAGAGGAGCCAGAGTCAGCCCGGTTATTCCTCCCAGACTAAGCAGCTTGTGCAGTGGAACCAGACACCTCCCAATGGAAGGATTTATTCCTGCATCAGGGTTCCTGCTATGTACCTTTCTTTTAGCTGTGCTTGATTTGCCATCACACTGTGGCAACTGCTCTTCCTTCTCCCTCCCACTCCTCCCCTCCTTTGGTATTACTATCAGTCTCATGTCCTGCTCTCTTTCTTTTTGCATCTGTCTTCCTTGGGTCCCAGCCTGGAAAAGGAGCAGAGCATCTGCTATTGCCACTGGCTGGCTCAGACACATTCTCACCTACCTGCTATAAAGCCCCAAGGTAGCATTTGAACCAGGACTTCTCTCAGAACAAGCCCAGATCTTTACAAACTATGTTAGCAGAGCTCTGTGGCTGCAGTCTGTTACAATGACCGTCCCTCCCTGAGATCAGTTGCTTCTTTGAAGTTATTACCTCACGAGTCACATGAGTCAAGGGACCAGTCACTCAGTATTTGGGTCCCAAGGCTTCTGGCTTCTGGTCTCGACTCTTCAATCTGCCCAGTTTGTCAGCTGTTGGGACTCCGCCCCAAACTAAACCACTCTGCTTCCTTTGGGGCTGACTTTTGGGAAGTTCACCCCTACTCTGTACCTCGGATTGCACCCTGTCCTTTGCTTGTGGGGTTGATTGCTTGTGTTACCGCGCTGCTCAGGATAACACTTTCCTTACTCAGAGGTATCCCGCTCTCGGCAGCGCCCAGGAACCCAAGCAAGACCCGACAAGGCTCAGATAAATAAAAGAGATTTATTGAGATGCTGACCTAGGTGTCAGCACCTCCCTTCCGCACAACAGCTCTGCCGCCTAGCAGCTTTGCAACCCCTTAAGTACACTTTCTCCCGTCGGGGGACCGGGAGAACCAAAGACAGCCCACCACCATTCATTAACAAAATTCAAAACAACCAATCATACATTGCAACATGCAGGAACCAATCAGTGTCCGATAGGCATCCCCTTCTCAAGTTTCGCGCCAGAGCAGGGCGAGGCGATGACGTGTTCACTGACGGGGGAAACACAAAGGTTTTCTCCAGGTGTCCAGGGTCAGGAGGCAGAGAGCGATGACGTGTTCCCCTTATCTGCCTGCTGATGGGATTAGGCAGGGCAAGGCGCCTCGACGGAGGTTTCCCTTTGTCCGCGTGCATCAAGAAACTTTACACGTGAATGGGATGGGTCCGGGTGAGGCAGAGATGGCTCTCTGCCTTGGGCCAAGGAGGTTCCATACAAACACAAGTACAGGGAAACTTACAAATCCTATTCTTATCTAATACAAACTAGTTTCTACCTAATAAATACAAAACAGAATAAATCTTTCAAACGTTTTTAGTTCAGACACAGTCCAGGAGCGGGATTCTCTCCTGGCTCCGCTATCATTTCCCCCCTTTCTGGGCTTTCACGCCATTTGCAATCATGGCGTGAATGCCCAGACAATTTCGCTTGTGAGTACCGGGAAGGGGCCCTGGCTGCACTGGGTAGTCCAGGGATGCGAGGAGCATGACAGGCTCTTGGCAGACAGCGGGGAGCATTGGGACCTTTAAGAACATATCATACATATACAACAGAACATCAAAGTACACCCATAAATCAGGGAGATCCCCCAAGTAAACCCAACCAAAGAAGGAACAACAGGGGTAGTCCAGGCACTTTCTGAAACGTTCCGAATTAGCAGGCGGGGACGCATGGAGGTATTCCCGGCAACCGGAGAGACCCAAAGGGCTGAGTTGAGACAACACGGAAGGCAGAAACGTCGGGCCTGCGATGGACGTCTTGATGTGAGGACCAGTAGAAACGAGGGTCCGTTTCGGAGCACAGCCGGGTCTCGCGCAAGAGACAGTTGGTGATCACAGTTCGGCATTGAAACCCAAATGCACACACACACGCTCCAGTCCAGGGAATCCGGCTTACGCTCTGCAGAATCCTTGGCATCTCCGGGGAGGCCGGCTCAGGGGTACGGGATCACCCCCCTTTGGTACTTCTGACGCCGGGGTGGCTGTCAGCTGGCATGGCACCGCTCTTCACATCTTGGCAACGAAGTAGGTCAATGGCATCTTCCGCCAGGCTCCTTGTCACCAGAGGCGAGCGGCATCGATCCCAGGTCGCGATCTCCTTCGAGGACATCCCAGCGCAGCGGGGCATGAACGCGAACTCGGCTTGTCCAGATCTATTGCCTAGACCGGGTCCCAGTACGCCGGGCCGCCAAAAGTCCATAATTTTATGAAAAGTGCCTGGACACCTCCCATGTAACTTGCTAAACAACCGTTGCATAGGAAAAACACTTAAACATTCGGTGAGAAACATACGGTATAGGGGTAAGCCGGCAAGTAAGCCGAGAAGGGAGGGGGGTGTCAGAACGGGGCTGAAACCCTTAGGGCAAGAGAGCAAGCCTAGCGTAGGTGAGCAGCGTCAATGACATAGCGTAAACAGGCTCCATGGTGTCTGGACCCGCCTACCAACCAAGGGCTGGGCTATAGGAATCATGGGTATGCATAGCTAATCACAGACGAAAAGATGAATTCACAACAGGGTTTCCCGGATCCCAGACCGTTTCCCGCCGGGAGGGTGGCATGGGCCGTGAGGGTGTCCAGTGGCGATGTCGTAACCGGTTTCCAATTGTGGTTTTAATGGTGTCCACCATGACTGTGAATATGCTCGCAGGAGGGGGCAAAGACTCGGAGTTCCCAAGCTAGACATATGCAGTCTTCTTGGGAACCGTCATTGTCCTGCGTGCTGCCCTCGCACAGCACATTGCACAGTAGGACTGGTTTTTAACTGTAAATATGTTGATATGTAAATAGGCCAACTGTACATAGTTTTAGGGAGTGACCCCGCTAAGGTCCTCCCGCCTTTGGTGGTGAAAAGACAGAATGAAAACCAGAGAAAAACTCCCCCACCAGGCATTGGTCTGAACCAAAAACGGGCCAACCCAACCCACCAGGGCTTGTAGAACTGAGCTAAAACAGAGTAGCCAGAAACAGAACAAAGAAACCTGGGCGCTCATGTGGCAAAATGGGTCCAGTGCTGACACAGTTTTAAACAGAAGGATACACCCAAACAAAAGAAGCAGCATAAACGTGAACTCCCTCCCCCCTTTCATCCTAGTGATACCCTGAAACCAGCCCCGCCTTCCCCTTATACAGCTTTTGGCAGCAGTTGTGGCACTATTCCTAGCGCTTTGTGGACATGCAAAGCTCCGTTCCGATCTGTTGCGCCCAACTGCGCTTGGGAAGGGAGGCTTCACTCTATGGCAAAGAGCTGAGGTGCCGGGGTTTGACGAGTCCGAGCACGTGTCAGCCTGAAAATCGCCTCCCAGCGGGGGACTCACAGCCACTAATCCCTTGTCTACAGAATTGGCTGGAGCCTCAGGACTGAAATTCTGCGTGTGCTCTGAGACTGCAGCGTTTCTAAAGGGCCGAAAGAAGAAAAAGCTGGCTGGTTGAAAGCCGGCTGGTTGGATCTGAGACATTGCATCCATTTTAAGTGTGGTCTGGATTCTCTCACCCCCCCTTTGGAGGCAATGTCTCAGAAACAACACCAAAACCCAGACCCACCGAACCAAGACGTGCAAAAATCCCAAAAAGCCAGGAGACCCAACAAAATTAGGGAGGCGAAGGGGCACGAAGGAGGCACAAAGGAAATGAAAAACCAGGCCATCCGCCCACACACGCCAGACTGAGGAGGGCGGCAAATCGGCCCAAACCATGAGGGTGAAAAAGGAAAACTGCCGCCGGGCCGGCAGGGGGGCAGGGCTCGAGTGCATGTCCAGAATGAGGGCAGCGGGGGCCGGGGCAACAGGGGCCACGTGTCCCGCTCTAAAAATTTCCCCCTTAGCTGCCCGCAGCTCACACGAAGACGGGGCCCGGGAGCACCGGGCAGAGCAGGGAGGCATGGCGGCCCCAGGTGTGGAGTCAGAGAGGGGACCAGCAGTAACAGCGGGGACCGGGCCAGCCCAAGGCAGCGAGAGGGACAGAGTTGTGGTCAAAACGGGTCGGGAATCCCACACGCACACAGCCGCCACCGTTCTACATGCTGTAAGCACACAGCGGGCAGCTATCGCCCCTTGCAGTGGACGAAACGGGGCGCAAGAAGGGGAGGGATACAACATCATTCCCGAACCCAAAGGGCGAGCGAGGTCAGGCCGCAAACTCCCGCGCACCGTTTGAGTCGAGGAACGCAGTCCGTGCCGCGCTAAGTAGGCACTTGGACAAACGCGAGCAGGGGGCACATCGGGGCTGGGAGCCGGGTCTGCAGCCCGAAGGACTGATTCAGTGATAGGGGCCATCAGAGCGGGGCCGACGAGGGCCGAATTTCCCTCCAATTCAGGTCCCAAAGTCAACGAGCAGCCAGAGTGGGAAAATGAAAGGGAGGCGTTCAATTTCGAGAGTAGGTCGCGGCCCAAAAGGGAGACCGGGCAATCCTCCATGTTGAGGAAGGAATGCTCGACCGCAACCGGGCCGATGGAGACGGGGGTCGGAGCGAGGCGGGGAACAAGCTGCAGCTCGCCACTAGCACCCATGACACGCACCTCCTCCCCGTGCGTGGGAACGGTACGGTAGAATTCAGAACAGAGCAGGAGGCCCCAGTATCAACCAACATGGGAATAGAGAGGCCCCCCACCAAAACAGGGAAAATCGGGTCAGAGGGGGATAGGGGGAACGAGGCCATCAGGGGCGCCACAAGGCAATCGCCCTCCGGCCGAAGGGCCGCAAAGGGGTCTAGCATCAACTCCGATACAGGCATCGAGTCTGCGGCCAGGTCTACCGGGGCGGGTGAATCCTCCGCAGGGACAAGGGGAGAAACAGGCTCAGGAAGAACATCTTGCACATGGTCAGAGGCATTGGGGGAGGGCCAGGCAGCTTGCGGAGGGGCGCCAAACACGGGGGCTAATTCCATGGACGGCGGGGAACACCCCGGGTGGGAGAGAGGTGCGTTGGAAACCGGGGCGGCCTCCGAGGTTGGTGAGGGCTGAATGATCCCAACGACCACCTCAGTGGCTCCAGGAGCCGGAACAGGGACTTCAGGGATGGGCTGGCGATCACCCCCAGCGCCAGGCCGGGTAAAGATTTGCGTGAGGCGGCAAGACTCTGCTTGAGCCGCCCGCTGCTGATCCTTCGTAGGGGAACGCTCGAGGTGTGCGGGAGCGCTGTCAACCCGAAAAGGGGGAGAGCCGGCAGTTCGTTCGAGCCCAAAGATCCCAGAGCCTGCCTGTTGCTCCGGTCTCCAGGTCCGGGCACCCACTCCAAAACGGGGGTTCCCGTGCCTGGAAAAGGGACCCGGGCTGTCCTAGCGGAGGTTTGGGGGAGATTGCGACGGGGGTTCGAAGTAAGGAGACTGGGGCCTGAAAACCGGAGCTGAGGGTTGCCGGCAACTGTTGCCACATGGCTGGGGTTGACGACCCTCCGATGCCAACTTGGCAGCACACTCTCGGCGCCAGTGGCCATGTTGGCGGCAATAACTGCACTGATCTCTATCCAAAGGGGCATTGCGTGGAGCCGACGGCGGGCTACGGGAGAGCCCTTGGTAACCCGGGCTCCCACCAAAATCCCGGTTCCCACCCGCGGCGGCCCGTAAGGCTCCCACTACCTCCTGCAATGAATTCTGAATCTGCTCTAAGGCCGGGGTTGTTGGGGCATGTGGGGGAGTCCTGGGAACATTCCCATAGGATGGCTCGAAACCAGGGTCTCGGCCAGTGCTCACAGCTGCTTGTAAGGCTCCTACTAGCTGGCGGTGGCGGTTCTCCTTCGCCTTCTCCTTCGCATCCTGTGCCATCTCCTCCCGCTCAAAATATACAGTATTGGCCGTTTTTAGGAGATCAGCCGGATCCTTAAGGGTGTTATCCGGGATCCGATTCAACTTCTTCCTAATATCCGGGGCACTCCCACCGATGAACACGCTATTGATTAGGGGGCGGTAGACTGGGTCGGTGGGATCCACCCGTGTCCATTTGCAACACTCGGAATGAATGCGTTCCATAAAGGCGGCGGGTGACTCATCCTTGTTCTGAGCTAGCTGGTGAAGTTTGGACAGATCATGGCGGCGTGGAGCGCCATTTCGGAGACCCGAAATCATAAAGCGCCGATAATTCCCCAATTTATCCCGGTCTGCCTCCTTGTTCACATCCCACCCTGGGTCTAACTCGGGGAACACCTCAGCCAATGTGGCGGGGTGCGCTCCTTCCTGATGGTCGTCTACATATTGGGTGGCTTCGATTCTAGCCGCCTGCATGACCAAAACCCTCTCCTCCCCGGTCAAAAGGAGTCGTAACAGCTGCTGGATATCCGCGAAAGTGGGCAAGTGGGTCGCGAAAATGGATTCTACCAGTTGGGTCAGGGCCAAGGGATCAGCGGTGTACGGGAGCGACCTCTCCTTCCAATTATACAGGTCCGAGGCAGTAAAGGGAACATGGACATAAAGAGAA
Organism: Sphaerodactylus townsendi; assembly: GCF_021028975.2. Lineage (NCBI taxonomy): Eukaryota > Metazoa > Chordata > Lepidosauria > Squamata > Sphaerodactylidae > Sphaerodactylus > Sphaerodactylus townsendi. The sequence goes on from NW_025950369.1 coordinate 13,456, forward strand.
CGGGGCTCGCCGGTCGGGGTCATTCCCATCTGAGTACGGATGGGAAACATGCCCGCCGACGCCGCCTGCACCTTTGACTCAACCCCCACTTGGAGGCGGTCGGGAGGGGCGTGCGTCCGAGCCGGGTAGCGGCTGCCATTCTCTGAGCTCGTAGACGGCGTGGATGGGAAAGATGGGGTCTCAACCATCTCGGTGGAGAGGGAGGCCCCCGACCGTGGGGAAGACCAGGTTGGAGCCAAACCCGGGGAACTCCTGAGGGCAGACTGCATACTATGAACTTGGGAGGCCACTTCGTCCAGCATCTGAGCCAAATGCGGTGTACTGGGGGTCCCGTGGGAGGAAGTCCCGGAGGAGCCTGAATTCCGAATTGGGGATGAGGGGCCAGACTCTCTCTGGGGGGAAGGCTGAGTCACGTGAGCTGTGGAGCCAGAAGAGGAGGGGCCATCCCCCATCTGAGGAGGGGCGGAGGGCACCACTCTCGAAGGCCCGCTATCAGCCGCATGCGGGGAAACGACAGCCTGCTGTCCAAATGCTGGAGGGTTTCCGTTTCTAGCCACACTCGGTGGGGGCTGAGGCCATGCTTGCGCTACTGGGAAATCTAATAGATCATCTGGGGGAGGGGGCAGGATCTCCATGGGGGCTGCCCCTAAAACTACTGACTCCCGGTGGACGCCTGGCTCCACCACTAGCATGATTTTGGTTCCCTGAACGCAGGCATAACTCTTGGGATTTCTATAGACCTCCATAAAGGTCCTCTCCAGTGTCTTAGCCTGCTTCTTTAACCCAGTGCTCCTTAGGACCTGATACAAATTCTGGAGGACTGGCCAGCTAAACGAGCCCGTTACTGCCCAGGAGCCGGCAGACAAATTGTAATTGGTCCATTCGCCCCTGCACCACGACTCCAACTTTCTCTTAGACACCGGGGGCTTGCGACTGAGCTTATTCCAGTTATACAGGACGCAAGCCAACGGGGTGGATTCTGGGAGAGACTTGGGGCTTCCATCCTTAGACCCACAGGCTCCCATTTTCTAACCAACTCTGCTCGCTAATTTCTGACCTGGGCTTCTGTTCCCGTCCTTCCCGGACCAAAAACCCGTTTGCCAAATTCCTGGGCCTAAGGACACGCTGGGTTTAAACCTGGCCTGGGTTCTTTCTTGTCCTTCCCGGACTAACCCCTTAACGCCGAGGCCCTCCGTTCCTTCTTTATGGCTCCCACGGAAAATTCTCTCTCTCTCTCTCTCTCTCTCTCTCTCTCTCTCTCTGGGATCTCCCGTCCCCTTTTCCCTTCGCAGGTCCGTCTCACCTGTCCTGCAGAGGGCGTCCACAACCTCCGACCAAACGAGACCTCCGATCTCCGAAGCACTGCAACCACTGCCGTTCTTCGGAACTGCACTCCGCCAGTCGGGTCGCTTCCTCGAGAGCAATACCGGTTCTCCCGTAGGTTCAGAAAATCCCGGACGAGCCCCCAACTGTTACCGCGCTGCTCAGGATAACACTTTCCTTACTCAGAGGTATCC
>NW_025950370.1:0-14964 GCF_021028975.2 Sphaerodactylus townsendi
CTGTATCAGTTGATAACCACCTGTTTTGCTTATGAATAGAGAAGTTATTCGTAGACACCAAATTTGCCTAGTTAATGTAATAATTTCCTGAAATATTTAAAGTTGGAGCTAGCCTATTACTGAAATGGAACTTGGGGAATAAAGTATTAAGACAAATCTTATAGGTAAATGATTTCTTACTGAGTACGGTGTGTGTAGCACTGAAGTAAGTATTTCAGCTTTGGCACATTGTGCATTTTTTATATTATGAAGGGAATGTGGTATTCTGTTCTCTTCCTTATAAAGAAAAAAGTTGAAAGCTTATGCTGTGCTAAATTCCTACTTACAGCAAAGGTATATATGTGTGGCAATCTCCTCGAATATGTCGCTTCCTAGTCAAATTATGCAGGATAAATTGATTTTTGGATATGTAGAAACAGTGAAATGTTTTACTAAGTAGGACCTCAGATATATTAGGCAAGTGTTATTTATGCTAAGAAAGTTATAACAAAGCCATGAAAGAATGCCATTTGGGTGGCCAAGGAAGACAAAACTGCTTCACTGTAAAGTTGTTGCACTTCATCACTGTTAATAAAGCTCATATGAAAAGCCTATCATGTGTCAGCTGAAAGGGAATTTGATTGTGCTGTGTTTTTAAAATAACTGAGGGCTAAAATTTAGCTGGTTCACAAGGGAAGTTCTTTCCTCTTATATTTCAATTTAATTGGGATTTAACTTGGACCTCCTCAACTGACAACTGAGTGGTAGTGTCCAGTACTATCTGATAAGTCACTCCAAATCCATCTGTATTGTAAACACTCAGAGAAATGGTGTACTGCAGAATAACAGAATAATGCAAAGCTAGGCTCATTTGTTTTTTTGAACCAGAAGAGCAATTCCAAGTGTCCCCAAACATAGTATGTGCTAATGGGTTAATGTCAAGATTGGATGAAGATAGCATATCTGGAAACATTCAAGAGAAGTGAAATACTTGTTTCTGGAGTAATAAAATATATCTAGACTCTAATAAGCACACAAAAATGCATTTAATGCTTTCTTTGGCTTCTTTTAAAAAATTAAATCAGAGAACCTATTTCAGTATCATGTGCTCAAATGATGTATGCTCAAATGATGACTAAAGATAATGAAATAAAAAACCTTTATATTAAAGACCAGTAGGATAAGCGGTATTTAGTACTAATAGTTTCATCGCATTTGAGCCTCAAAATGTTGTATACATTTCTGTACCTAAAATTTGTACGGTTAACCACCCTCAGAGAAAAATTCCAAAACAGTCCTAGCAAACAAAATGCAAGTGCTAGGAAATTCCTCTTCTCCTGGAGGCAATCTCGGGCATCTTGGATGGGGTGATTTCCAACCTATACTCAGGGAGGCAGGACTAAATGATGTCACTTCCTGTGATGGGTTGGACTCTCTCTCTCCTCGATCCCCAGAATCGTTCCTGCCTGAGCAGGGAGAGCAGTGCTTGCTTAAGACTCCAAGCCCTAGACCTTCTACATTCTCTTCTTCTTCTCTTCATTGTCTCTTCGTGAGTTTTTGTCAACCCCCTTTGTCCTCCCTTGAATCCCACTTCTTTTTGAGCCTTTTCTCTGCGTTCAAGTCTCTTAACAGAGGATCCATGGCAGAGCAGCGTGGCTACGCCCCCTCTTTCTCTCCCCCACCCGACTCCTTTGGGAAGTCAGCGGCGGAGAGCACCAGGGCAGCAACCCATCGGGGTCTGCAAGAGCCCCCTTCCTCCAATGCCGGCCAAAAAAGCCCCCGGGCTCCCTCTAAAGCCGCGGCAGTGGCGAAGACCGGCAGCAAAAAAGGCGCGAAGGCCCCGGCCGATAAAAGAGCGCGCCGGGAGCCCAGCCAGCCGAGCAGCGCCCACAGCAACGGAGCACCAGCGTCCCTCTCTGGGACGTGGCTGGTGGAGCTCCCTCCAGGCCCCGCAACGACGAGGACCCAGCGGAGCCGTTTTGCGCGCCAACAGACGCGCGGGAAGAACGCCTCGAGGCAGAGGGGGCGGGCCGCCATGATCGCGCGGCAGAAGAGGGCGCGCAGGCTCCAGTCTCCCAGGGCTCCTCCCCCATCTCCAGTGCCAGGCAAGATCGAGGGGAAATGGAGAGGGAGGGCTCCGCTCAGTCTGCCTCAGCTCCCAACCCTCCTGAGTCCTTTTCCTGGGCAAACACTTCTCTTTCTCACAATACTAGAACCAGGGGGCATTCATTGAAAATGCTGGGGGGAAGAATTAGGACTAATAAAAGGAAACACTTCTTCACGCAACGTGTGATTGGTGTTTGGAATATGCTGCCACAGGAGGTGGTGATGGCCACTAACCTGGATAGCTTTTAAAGGGGCTTGGACAGATTTATGGAGGAGAAGTCGATTTATGGCTACCAATCTTGATCCTCCTTGATCTCAGATTGCAAATGCCTTAACAGACCAGGTGATCGGGAGCTACAGCCGCAGAAGGCCATTGCATTCACATCCTACATGTGAGTTCCCAAAGGCACCTGGTGGGCCACTGCGAGTAGCAGAGAGCTGGACTAGATGGACTTTGGTCTGATCCAGCTGGCTTGTTCTTATGTTCTTATGTTCAGAGGCCTTAATGGGTTTATTTAGGAAGACTATGAGACAGGAAATAGTGCAGCATGACAAAAATAAAAAAGCTAAGCGCAAACAGAAGCGCCTTTCCCATTCTCAAAGAACACACAGACATAGTCATCACTCTAGTTCCTCCCTTAGGTCCCTTAGTCCTCCCCACACTAGCTATAGGGATCCCCTTAACCTCCCTGAGGAGGAAGGTGCCAGCGAAGGGGAGATTGACGAAACCTCAGATCATTTCTCAGACACAGAGGAACCTCAGGAGGAAAATAAAGAACAGTGCGTTAGATTCTTCAAGAAGGAGGATCTCCCCCCCCCTCATGTTAAAGGCCATCTCCGCACTGGAACTGCAGGACCCGGAAGATGCTGAGGACCCTGAGGGCCCCTCCACTTCCAAAAGGACAGTTAAAGGAGTCCCAAAAGGGAAGAAGGGCATGTTCCCTCAATCAGAGGAGACATCAGCGGCCTTCCCTCTTCCGGAATTCTTCGAGAGAAGAATCAAAAGAGAGTGGCTTAACCTAGACGCCAGTAAGAGCTGCCCCTCCTCCTTAAAAAACCTCTATGTACTTCCAGAGCACATCCATAACATCATTAAGACCCCCCTTGTCGATGCTCCGGTTGTGGCCCTCCAATCAGGGGGCCTTGTCACCAAGGATGGAGAAGGGACTCTGAAGGACCCGATGGACCGCAGAGCCGAGGTCTTCCTCAAAAGAATACACGACAGATTAGCCCTAACCATCAGAGCCCTAGCCCCTTCCTCCACCATGGCTAGAGCCACCATAGTCTGGCTGCGTCGCCTCCTCCTCATGCTCCCTCCAGAGGCCCAAGGCCTGCGTGAAGGGGTAGAAAGGATCCTGTCAGCAGTATCCTACTGGGCAGACTCCACCTTTGATGCACTCACACTAGTCTCCCGTGCTCTGGCGCTAGGCACCGTGGTTAGACGACAAGCCTGGCTGAGAGCCTGGTCGGTGGACTTCCACTCCAAGCAGGTAGTCTCCACCTACGATTACCATGGTTCCAGACTCTTCGGTAAAGAACTAGATGCTGTTCTTGTCGAAACCAAGGGAAACAAGAAAATCATGCCCAGGTACGTCAGACCTGATCAAACATCATCTTCGTTCAAGCCATACACTACCTTCCGTTCCCAATGCACCCTTGCCCGTACATCCAGGGACGGCAAGCGCTGGTTTCCACAGCAGCAGCAGCAACCACAACAGCAATTCCAGAGACGTAACACCTTCTCTAGTTCCTTTCGTCCCTACAATCGTCAACAGGGCAGAGGAGCCAAACCATTTCAACCTGACAGAACCGCCAGGTCCTGACTACACTCAGATTCCGGTCGGCGGCCGCCTCCAACATTTTCACCACCAGTGGACAGGCGACCACGTCGACCAGTGGACCAAGGAGGTCGTCACCTCAGGCTACCTCCTCGAATTCTCCAGCTTCCCAAGGTCCCGATTTCGAGTCTACCCAGCCCAATGCAATCCGGACAAATTAAAAAGAACCCGAGAGGCCGTTCAACACCTACTCAAGATTCAGGCCATCGAACCGGTACCCATCTTGGAACGTTCCTGCGGTGTTTATTCACATTTCTTCACCATTCCCAAGCGGAACGGAGACTGGCGTGCCATCCTAAACCTTCGATATGTGAACCGCTTCATCCGTCTGCGTCATTTCAAAATGGAGACCCTCCGATCCATCGTGGAGGCCCTCCGTCCAGACTATTACCTAACCTCACTGGACCTCACGGAGGCCTACCTCCACATTCCTATCAACCCCTTACACAGACGCTTTCTTCGGTTCACAGTGGGCCTGGATCATTTCCAGTACAAATCTCTTCCGTTTGGGCTCGCCACTGCCCCCCGAGTTTTCTCGAAGGTGCTCCTTGCACCCATCATGGCCCTCCGGGAACGGGGAATTCACATCCACCCGTACTTGGACGACATCCTAGTACGCTCGAATTCCAGAGAACAGGCACTTCACGATCTGAACGTTGTTATGAACATTCTTCGCCAACACGGCTTCCTCGTCAACCTTCAAAAAAGCTCCCTAGAGCCATCCACACGGATGGAGCACCTAGGGGCCATAATAGACACATCTCTCAATCGCCTATTCATTCCTCCAGACAAGATCACCAGGATCCGGAAACTTGTGGCCAGCTTCCTTCCTGCCAACAGAGCTTCCCTCCTACAACTAGCAAAGCTCATGGTACTGTTCATTTCAGTAATAGACATGCTGCAATGGGGCAGGTTCCACGCACGAACACTACAACTGTTCCTCCGCCCCTACCAATACCTCATCATGAAGAGCAGAGATTGCTCCTTACAGATCTCCACAGAACTCCGCAACAGCCTCCGGTGGTGGTCCCACCAACCGAACCTCGCCCGAGGAAAAGCCTATCTCTACCCACAAAGACTTCAGATCTTCACCGACGCCAGCCTCAGCGGTTGGGGAGCATCCCTACTACAAAGCTTCGCCCAGGGCGTCTGGTCCAGAAGTCAGACCAAGCTACCAATCAACGTCCTAGAGCTGAGAGCCATTCTGCTAGCCCTCCAACACTTCCAGACGATTCTCCAGGACCGTCACCTGCTGGTCAGAACGGACAACATCTCCGCCAAGGCCCACATCAACAATCAGGGTGGGTCCAGATCCCGCCGTCTTCATCGGGAAGCCACGGCCATTCTGTCCTGGGCGGAGAATCACCTCCTATCGCTGTCGGCAGAACACATCCAAGGAACTCTCAATACCCAAGCAGACTGGCTGAGCCGACAGTCGGTAGTGAAGGCAGAGTGGCAACTGCATCCCGAGATCTTCCACAAACTGACTCTGGAGCTAGGGAACCCCACTCTGGACTTGTTCGCATCACCGGTCAATGCCCAACTGCCTCGCTTCTTCACCAGATACTTCCATCCAAGGGCCCAGGGAACGGATGCCCTAACCTCCCCCTGGCCGAAGGAACTTCTATATGCATTCCCGCCGGTTCCCCTGCTGCCAAGACTCCTCAGGAAGATATGGCTAGAGGAGGCCGAAATCATCTTGGTAGCACCGTGGTGGCCGAGACGGCCATGGTTCTCTTCAATACTACAGTTGGCAATTTCTCCACCGCTTCGATTACCCACGCCCATAGACATGTTATCTCAAGGCCCCATCGTCCACCCCAAGCCAGGGTGGTTCTGTCTGACCGCCTGGCGCTTGAACGCCAAACACTAGCGAACAAAGGTTACTCCAGCACAGTGATAGCCACCATCATCGCATCCAGAAGAGCGTCCACCACACGCATATATAACTCCTCCTGGAAGGAATTTGTCTCATGGGCACAAAACAGTAACATCGACCCTCTCCACCCTTCCATCCCAGACGTTCTCTTATTCCTACAGCGTGGCTTCGACAAGGGCCTCAGGAGCTCAACACTGCGTAGATATCTAGCAGGCCTAGCTACCGTGTGGCCTACCATCAACGAAGTGCCAGTCACCAGACACCCGGACATTCTAAGGTTTCTGAAAGGTGTCTCCCAGAAACAACCTCCGGTGGTACACAGATTCCCGGCCTGGAGGCTGAACACGGTTCTATCAGCTCTCACCAAGCCTCCCTTCGAACCCGTCCAATCAGATGGTTACAAATGAAACTACTATTTCTCATCGCCATAACCACTGCCAGGAGAATATCAGAAATTCAGGCCCTTTCAATCAACTCTCAGCTATGCATCTTTCACAAAGACAGGGTGGTCATGCGTCTTGACCCAACCTTCATCCCGAAGGTCGCCTCCACATTTCATCTCAAACAGGAACTCATCATTCCGACCTTCTGCCCTTCGCCTTCCCATCCCAAGGAAAGACTCTGGCATCATCTTGACGTCAGGAGGACACTCAAGGCCTTCATTATCCGTACCGAATCTATCAGGAAAACTGAGTCCCTATTCATCAACGTCAATTCACCAAATACCGGGGCCAGAATGTCCAAGGCATCTCTCAGTTATACATTAAAAAGCTGCATCACTGAAGCATACAAGGCCTCCAATATCCCGGTTCCTCCCGGCCTACTCTACAAGGTCCGCAGCAGCCAATGCTGCGTTCAGGCGTCTCATTCCCCTAGAAGACATATGTAGGGCAGCCACATGGTCCTCTGTCACATCCTTCATTAGACACTACAGATTACACACCATGTCAGCTAATGAGACAGCCTTCGGCACCAGAGTGCTAGAGCATATATTCGGAGACTAAACACCCACCCGGTAAAGGGACACTGCTCGGGGAGGTCCCATCCAAGATGCCCGAGATCGCCTCCAGGAGAACGGTCCATTGGTACTTACCCTGAAGGGGCCTTCTCCTGGACGGCGATGAGGGCATCTTGGCCCTCCCTGAGGTCATAGTCTCCATCATACAACATCACACTTATTGTTAGGTCTTCTTGGAGTTCGTTATAGTTATATTATCCATTTTCTGTGTTATATTTCTATGTTGTTGTCACTATTCCTGTTTACTCCGAGATCTCTATTCTGCTTCACTTCTAAGCCATTCGGATTCTGGGGATCGAGGAGAGAGAGAGTCCAACCCATCACAGGAAGTGACATCATTTAGTCCTGCCTCCCTGAGTATAGGTTGGAAATCACCCCATCCAAGATGCCCTCATCGCCGTCTAGGAGAAGGCCCCTTCAGGGTAAGTACCAATGGACCGTTTTCAAAGAAGTGGGCACACAACTCGTAATTCATGTTTTAAAAGTCAAAAAAGATTCAGTCCAGATTCCCAGTGCTGTTTTCATAATCAGCCCCAGCTCTGTTGTTCTGCCTTCAAAACACAAGCAGCTATCATAGTTTCACTTCTCATAATTGCTGACCTGAGTTTCTAGGAATGAATTAATTATTTATTTAGGGCCAATTATGCACAATGTGCTTACTGTGTGATGGTGGCAAATATCTGTTGCAGCAAGTTTTATTGTACAGATCTGTTTTCTCAAGCCCTTGTTTTCACTTTCCATTCTCCTTGTGGCAAGCAAGACCACTTTTAGCATGACTTTTAATTTGCTTCACAGCCAGAGTGTAGAGATTTGCCAATGGGCACAGCTTTGCCCCATAGGTTTTCCTTCCGCCCATGACCAGTCTTCCCTCTCTCTCACGCCACTTTGCATATCCCTGCCCCCATGTTGCTGGATGCTTCAGTAACAGAAAAGAAGCTCACTCACGCAACACCAAATAGTTGATAGTACATTTGTCCAAATAGTTGATTTTTTTGGCAATTGCGTTTGTATGCATCCTAGTGATTTGGATGTGTATGACTCATCTCAGAAACTGGAGTGAGGTGAGGCGGTGAGAGGAAGGAATTTGTAGTATTTGTGTCATGGGCTGGCAATCTGATAGATTGAAAAGTCCCTTGGTTTTTGTTTTTACTACCGGTAGCCAGGTTTTGTTGATGTTCACATTCCCTTAATTTTTGTGCAATTGTATTTGTGGATTTCAGTGGCTTTACTGCATACTCTAACATAGTAGCAGTTGAAGTTGTCAAGAATTTCTGTGTCATCAAATAAGATCCTTTGTCCAGCTTGGGTTAGACCATGTTCAGCTACTGCTGATTTTTCATTAGATTAGTCTGCAGTGCCTTTCATGTTCCTTAATTCTTGTCAAAATGCTGTGTTTTGTAGTTCCTATAGATTTAGTTGTAAGGTGTGCAATAGACTCCTATGGTGGTTAATAGAGTTCCCCTTGTCCTTTGTTGACCGTAGAATTTGTTTTATTTTTCTAATAGATCTGGAGACTATTGGAAGGTTATGTTATTCCATTTTGTCAGTGATCCCCTTATTTCTTATTTCCCCTTGATGAACAGCAGACATACTTTCCCTGTGGGGGCTGTTTTTCCACAGTTGCATGCTTTTCTTTTGGTTTTATAGGTCTTCTGATTTCCATTTTGGAGTAGCCATTTGCTTGCACAGCCCAAACTATGTGATTCAGTTCATCAGTGAGAAGGTGAGAGTCGCAGATCCATTTGCACAGTCTACCAGAGTTTTGATTATTTATTTATTATTTATTTATTATTTTAATTTATAGACCACCCAATCCCCGAGGGGCTCTGGGTGGTGTACAACACTATAAAAGCAATATATAACAAGGGTCACAATAGTGACCAAATACACTTATGCCTTTTTTTTTGTTGTGAGTGGTGATTGGAGTTTTTGTGTAGATATCTGTGGGTCAGCTCTCTATAGGCTCTGTATGGCCCAGTTATTGGTTTGTTTAGAGCATGACCATGACATCCAGAAATTTCAGTTTTCCCTCTGTTTTTCTTTTTCTATGGTGAAGTGAATTTTAGGGTGGATGCTGTTAACATAGTCCAGAAATTTCCTCACCATGATTCCATATTGTAAAAATATCCACAAATCAGAACCATGCTGCCAGTTTTTGGAGTGCTTATTTTTCTAGGACTTGTTTTTCAAAGTGTCCATTTAAAATTTAACTATAACAAGGCTGAGGGGACTTCCAGTGCCCACTCCATCCATCTATTCATAGAAGCCACCCCATATGAAGTAACTGGTTGTTGGGCAATGTTGAAACAGAACTGTGATATCATTTGGGAAGATCTAGTTGATGTGTGCAAAGGTATTTTTAATTGGATCCTTGGTGAATAGAGAGACAACATCAAAGATAATCATTCTGTTGTTGGGGTTGAGTTTGAGGTTGCTGGGTTTGTTGTTGAAATGAGTATTTAATGTCGGATGTTGTTTGTCAGGTGTGGGTTTATAAACAGGTTGCCAAGAATTTTGCTAATTCATGTGTGGGGGATCCAATGGCAGTCACAGTGGTCTGAAGGGGATGGAGTCCTTGTGAATTTCGGGTAGTTCATATAGTCAGGGTGGAAAGATACCTGTCTTGAGCTCCTTCCACACAGCACAGGTAGAGCATGGTTCAGTCAGGATGAAGTAACCCGCTCTCCTGTTTTTGTGTTTGCATGTCTCCATGCAGGCAGCAACCAGAGCCCATGGAAATAATGCAGGGTGTGACAGCAACGGAGGAAATAATGCAGGGTGTGATTGCACGGAGGTGCATTGTAGTCGACCCACGTGGTCAGCGCAAGAACGAGACGAGACGCGGAGATAACATCTGGTGGAGATCGCCAGCAGCGGGAGCGCGGAGGTCCGTGTTCCTAGCGAATCTCCCGCGTGCTGGTTCCTGGCACCTTTTATTGTTATTCTATCGGGGGCGTGTAGGAGGGAGGAACGGGGGGAGTTCCGGGAGAGCGGGAGGTCGGGAGATCATCATGTGATGCATGATCTCACCTGGCTACGTGCGGAGAGGAGCGTAAGCGTCTGAGCCTAATCCTCACCTGGGGGCAAGACCATTGTCCCTGCGCCCGGTGACTGAGCCAGACAGTTCATGACCCGTGACTCATAGGGGGATGAGGAGTGGGGGTGCGATGCGACCAGAAGGCCGTAGGAGCGTAGGTGTTCCAGCGCTTCGACCACGGTGCTGCTGGGTCAGCGGTGCACTACTACATCTCCTCCTTTTTTACATTTTAGAAGGGAGGCCGAAATGCTGAGGGGCGATTTAGGGGGACGCTTGTCTCCTCCGCTATTTGGTCGAGCTGACCGAGCTGCTTGTGCAACATTAGAACTTGGTTGCGGGGCAGGGGAAAGTCGAGGGGCTTCTTACACACATTACAGGCAATATTAGATACACATTGAACGATACAAGACCCGACGATGAGGCATACAATCAAACCAATGCAGAGCTGTATGATAGCACTCAACCATCCTCCCGGCAGCCAGCTCCAGAGGGCTGACCACCAATTGGGCAATACATCATACTTTAAACTGGATACAACTTTTTGCAACTCACGCACTTTCATATGAATCAACTGGGAATTATCAGAGAGATTAAAGCAACACATATTATGTACATTCTCACAACCCTGGTGATGCAATAACAACAAATAATCAATGGCGGCACGATTATCTAAAGTCGCTTGATGAAGTTCCTGCTGCTCGGAGGCCAGGGCATCCAGAGCAATGGAGGTGGAGTTGATGGACTTCGCAAGGGCACAGGCCAGCCGGCCAATAGTCTTGGTGTTACAGGAAACAAGTCCGGGGACTCCCACAAGGGAAGTTGCGAGGGAAACACACTCCGCCTTGGCTAGAGCCGCCGCGTCGCTCCGGCAAGGGGGGTCGAGGGGAAGGGCGGAGCGGTGGCTGTGCTTGGGCTTCCGGGGTGAAGCCTGAGGCAGAACGATGGTGAGGCGGTAGCAGAGAGTTCCGGCAGACACAGGCGGAAATGCAGCAACAACAAATAACATAACTTCTAAAATTAAGGCATGCAATAACTTCAGCAATAGTTGGTTCACAGTAAGCAATAAAACATGGCTAAACGATACATAGGCTGGATGATGTACGGAAGGAAGGCAACCCGTGGTTGCATAATTGTCCAATGCATGGCTCTTGCTGTTTGACTACCAAAGCTACAGAGCGATGGCGTTAGAGTCCATGGATTTCTCAAGAGCGTAGGGAGAGCTACTGATAGTCTTTAGCATTGCAGGTTCAGTGATTCTCACGAGCAAGGTTGTGAGAGAAGGCGTGTTCCAACAATATTCAAGCGGCTGAGAACAGCGGAGAGTTCCAAGGGTTAATCTATCAGGAATGTCCCTGGCTGCAATTCCAAGCTTCAGCCAGGGGGCGGCAGAGAGGGAGAGAGAATAGCGATTGTAGATGAGGAGCAGCAACACGCGGCATCAACCTCTGAGCCGCAGCTGGCCCAGGCTGCCGTTCCCCCCAGGGGGGTGGCCCCAGCGGGGGCTGTGATCCTTGTGGAAGAATGGGTGTGCTGGCTCCAGAGAGATCCCTCCCATCTCGGCCCAGGCTGGGGGGCAATCGGGCCCTCTCGACAGGGCGGCTGGGTTGGATCCTCCAGGGAGGCCCGCTCCATCTCCGGGATGGGGCTGGCCTGGCATGGCGAGCTGGACTCCTGTATGGAAGAGAAAAACAAGCAACGCTTTTCCCCCAGGGGGTTTGCGCGCTGGCTGGGTTAGTAGATGACAATAGAGGACCTGAGCCCTGAGTGGGGGGGGGGGCGAGCAATTTTTTGAATGATTGATAGAGAACGATACTTTGGCTATGGTCTGCTGGATGAGACCTTGATTGGGTCGATAGGGGGGGGGACTACTCCCCTTTCTTTCGTTTGTTTTGGCCAAGCTTTCCTTAGGCGCAGTTGGCCCATTCCGACAACGATCACTTGCAACATTCAAGGCGTTAAGAGATACAAGGCAGGGAATTGCCCGAAGGCTTAGGAGAAGGGAGAGGTCGCATCCAGGTCGGATGTTTGTTTGTAAAACAATCCCAATCACCGTCTAAGGTGTGGGTTTTTTGCAAAGCAACTTAAACAATTCACAATTATAGTCATATCGTAATATAGCATCTATAGGAACCCTTTATCAGATCCTAGATCTAGAGGTGGGGTGCGTCAGCCCATTAGAAAGAGGGAGGGTGTGCAGAAAGGAAGGCAGGGGGGGGAAGGGTTTGGAAGTCAGCTCTACCTTCCCCTCCTGTAAGGGGACTTTGGCCGGTTTGAGCTCGCTTCCTACCTTCACAGCGGAGGCTGTGTAAGATAGGTGTGGCTGAGAGACCCCCCTTGGCACTGTGACTAGCCAGGGAGCGCTCAGCAGAGAATGTGGGAGCATGAAAATGATTTTGGCTTCATATGTAAACTTGCGCCACGCCAATGTGGCAGTGTAGGCTCAGATGGACGAAGGGAAAAGGTTCTCAAGGAAAGGTTTGAAGAAGAGTTTTGAGGGTTTAAACTAAGATGGAGGCGGCCTGAAGCAGGTCCCATCGGCCTCCTAGGGAGCATGCACGAGCTGCGTCCTGTTTAAGGTTGATGCTGTAATGGGTGAAGTCTTTCAAGGCATTGGCACACATAATCAAAAGGAGAGAGACTTTAATTGAAGCATAAGAGCATAGCTTAGAAGCAATGGACAAATCCCTCTGATGAAGGGAAAATTTTAGGGGTCTCTTGAAAGGGGGTAAGACATACAGAGCATATATAGGCATACAGAGCGCGCATAAAGTAATGAGGAGGATTGCAACTCTGATTTGAGATCTTGCTCTCTGGATCTTGCAGGGCGGTTCCTTTGCAGGCTGCGATCCTGCTCTCTCTGAGGTACTGACGATTTTGCTGCCACTGGGAGCTTTGAGCTTAGGGCTTTGCACAGGCTCAGAGGCTACGAGATCTGATTTGATCCTTACAGCTGCTTGTAGTTCAGTGATTGTGGACTCTGCAGAGATTTTGAAATGCGTGCCACTCTGTGGCACTGGCGGAGGCATGGTGACTTTGGAAATAGAAGGGGCTAGCAGAGCAGGAAGTATAGACGTAGAGGGGGAGCGAGCAACGAGATTTAGATTAGCTGAACTTAGATTAGACTCGAGTGAGAGCATAGAGGCAGGGTGTTCAGATGAACTTGGCAGTTTCTGCGGGATGTTTGTCCATACCTGGATGTGGATGGCTCCCTGGTGCATGGAGTCGATGACCCCTGGGATGATGAACAACCCCTGTTCAGCGGCGGAAGCTTTTGGCAAGACCAGCCTAATGGTCTCCGTGGGGATGGGATCACTATACTGAGCTGGAGCAGCGAAGATCTCGTGGGGGAGCTCCGGGGGAAGGGTTTGAGGTGCGGGCCTTGGTTCCGGGCTGGGGAGATGCCCGGGTGCGGGCCTTCCCAGCAGGCTTTGGGAGCACCCGGTCTTAGACCTCCCTGGGAGTCTTCGCCCTCTGGGGGGAGACCCCCCTCCGTTCGGGCTGTAGGCCCCCCCGCCGGGCAGTCTACAGTCCTTACGGAGATGTCCTGGCTTGTTGCAATTGAAACACTCGTCTCGGGGCTGTCTCAGGGCAGCGGAGAGGGCTGCAGCTAGAAGGCTGGCTTGATGGGCGAAAGACCCGACGTCCTGGCAAGCTTTGAGCATGTCGGCCAGTTCAGGGTTCCTACCTAAGCCTGTGACTGCTTTGCGGCACTCAGCGGAGGCGTTCTCTTTGGCGAGGCGCTTAAGGAGTTCGCCCTGGGCCTCTTCGTTGTCAACCTGCCTTTTGAGAGCTTCCTGGAGCCTGTTCACAAACTCGGCATAGGGCTCTTGGGGTTTTTGCCGGATGGTGGAGAAACTCTGGGTTGGCTGGCCGGCATTGGGAACCTTGATAAGCGCCTTGTAGGCGCACTCAGAGGCGACCGTAAGGGTGGCCTCAGGCAGGACAATCTGATCGTTGGGGTTGGTGAAGGCATCGAAGCCGTAAAGCTGCGCGGCGGTGTAGGCGCCGCCAGAGGTGGCTGCCCTGTTGAAGCACTGCTGGCGGAACTCGCTTTCCCAGATCACAAATTGTGCAGGGCTCAGGAGCATGCGAAAGGTGGTCTTCCAGTCGTCCGGAACCATTAGGTGATTCCTCGCGATTGCCTCCAGCATGCCTCTCACGTAGGGGCTAGTGGCTCCTACGTCCCGCATCGCTTTGCGGAGCTCAGTGAGGATGTTATAGCTTAAGGGGCGGTACTCGACAACCCGCCGAACAATGCCATCCCCCCCCTCGGTATCTGTGAAATGGACGGGGCACAATGCGAGAATATCGGCATCGTCTTCCGTCAGGGTTTCTTTCCTTTGCAGATCGTGGCTAATACGCTCTGCGAGAGTTTTGAAACCCGCGCCATTACGTGGCGCTGACGGAGGTGCGGTGGCTTCGGAAAATGAAGGCGGAGCAAGGGGAGGGGGCGGCTGAGCCGCGGGAGAATTTGAAATGGGCGGAGGGGCAAGGGGGGCAGAAGGAGGACAGGCGTCCAATTTAGCGAATAGAGAAAATTCCGGGGTTGAAATTGAAGGTGAAAGATCGAAAGGAGGGCGGCCTACAGCAAGGGAGCCATAGGTCTGCAGGCTGATGGCGACATAACATTGTCTCCACGTCAGTAGCAGTGACATCGGCGTGCGAGGCTCTGTGCGAAGAGTGCGCCCGATGTTTTCCCAGTCCTTAAGATTCAATGTCCCCCCCTCTGGGTACCATGGACACTGAGCTTCAATCTCCTCAACCAATTTGCGCAGTTCCCTTCTCTTTACGGGGACCCTGCCGCATTTCGCTAACGCTTTCAGTTCGTCAACGTGCTTGTCATAAGCCCTGCTTTTGCAAGCTCCCATACTCACCGGTGTTCCGTCGGACGAGAGAGTGTCCTAGGACGCGTGTCTCTGGATGCGCCGATCCAGAGGACAGGCGATACCGAAACGGTGGTCCCTGGATGCGCCGATCCAGCGGACTTCGGTATCGCGGCCCTTTCCCAGGCGACGGTGAGCAGGGTGGAGGTTCGAGGATTCCCGGGTTTCGGCACCAGCTTGTAGTCGACCCACGTGGTCAGCGCAAGAACGAGACGAGACGCGGA
>NW_025950371.1:0-14952 GCF_021028975.2 Sphaerodactylus townsendi
GGCCACTCCACCACGACAAAAAAATTTTTTGCACCAGGACATTGGTGCCTGCAGGGGGTGCATTTTTAGACATATCAGCACCACAATTTCAGCATATCATCAGGAGACTGTCCTTATGCTACTCCCCAAGTTTGGTGAGGTTTGGTTCAAGGAGTCCAAAGTTATGGACTCCCAAAGGGGGTGCCCCATCCCCCATTGTTTCCAATGGGAGCTAATAGGAGATGGGGGCTACAGTTTTGAGGGTCCATAACTTTGGCCCCCCTGAACCAAACTGCACCAAACCTGGGGGGTATCATCAGGGCAGTCTCCTGATGAGACTCTGAAAGTTTTGAGACTGTGCCTTCAGAAATGTCCCCCCCCCCCCCAGCCTGCAACCCCCATGGACAGCAATACAGAAAACTCAATGCAGAACAAAGATTCTTGGGCAAATTTCTGGGATGTTCCTGCAGGGGGCGCATTTTTTGATGTATCGGCACCAAAATTTCAGGGTATCATCTGGAAACTGTCCTTATGGTACGCCCAATGTTTGGTGCAGTTTGGTTTAGGGGGTCCAAAGTTATAGACCCTCGAAGGGGGTGCCCCATCCCCCATTCTTTGCTAAGGAGATGGGGGCTACCCTTTGAGGTAGCCCCCATCTTTGGACCCCCTGAACCAAACTGCACCAAACTTGGGGGGTGCCATCATCTCCAGATGATACCCTGAAATTTTGGTGCCGATACATCAAAAATGCACCCCCTGCAGGAACATCCTAGAAATTTGCCCAAGAATCTTTGTTCTGCATTGAGTTTTCTGCATTGCTGTCAATGAAGGTTGCAGGCTGGGGGGGGGGGGCACATTTCTGAAGGCACAGTCTCAACACTTTCAGGGTCTCATCAGGAGACTGCCCTAATGATAACCCCCAGTTTTGGTGCAGTTTGGTTCAGGGGGGCCAAAGTTATGGACCCTCAATACTGTAGCCCCCATCTCCTATTAGAACCCATTGGAAACAATGGGGGATAGGGGCACCCCTTTGGGGGGTCCATAACTTTGGACTCCCTGAACCAAACCTCACCAAACTTGGGGGGTATCATAAGGACCGTCTCCTGATGATATGCTGAAATTGTGGTGCCGCTAGCCTAAAAACTGTGCCCCCTGCAGGCCGAAAATTGAAAACCACTAAAATACCGCAAAACGAACCCAGCATTTTGATGCCCCCCACAAGGTGATGCCCTGGGCAGCTGCCCACCTTGCCCAATGGGCATTACGCCAGTGAGTCAGAGTGAGGAGTTAAGGGTAGTTGAAGATTGGATTATTTGTGATGTACATAGTAGTATATGGTGGTCCATAGAGCACAAGTTAAGTTTAACAGCAGTTAGAACTAGCCAAAGACTGAAGGAACTGAAAGGAAGCAAGACACAGTGGACTTTCCTGAAAGCAGCGAAGAGAAGACACAGTCTACAGCTTCAAACCTGCTCAAGACAAGCAAGTAGTCTGATTAGATAGACCCAAGGGAGGAATTAGGGTCTTGATTCTCTTCAGTAATAAACCTATTGTAAGAGCTGTTGAACCTGGCTTGTGTCTCCCCCACTCTGTCCTAGCCAAGTACAGAGCACCAAAAACAGATTCACTTGCGGGGCACATACTTCTAAGTCCAGGCAATGGCTGACAACCAGTAGGAAGGTTGTGAGTGGGGATATGGGTACGGGGCACACCATTATCTTGTTGTTTAGATAACTCTAGGAATCACCAGAAATTCTGTAATGAAATCACAGAGCTGCCCTCTGTCACTTTCAGTTTTCTAACCAGAAGTGATGTGGCATAACACAATGCTGAAAGTTTTTTTAAAAATTATCATCCATTGCCACTCAGTGTGGTGGCAGGCAATGGGAGCAGTAGGTGGGGAGACCCCCATCGTACTGGGGGAATAGAACCACTAAAGTGACTGTGGTGGATGTAAAAGGCTTTACACTGCTTAAGATGGTACTGTAAACATCTCAACTACGACCAAGACAGTCTTTCATTTAAATGATCTTTTGGACATGGAGCAAAGAGGGTTTGATGAAGTGTCTTCCTTTACAGATAAGTAACAGCAAGCAGTAGATAATTTTAAAAAATCATGTGAAGCATACCTAGCGAAACCCAAAACCAGCAAATGATGGACTCCAGAGTCCATTTATTCCAAGATTATTATGGCCTGCTCACTGGAGCCAATTGTTGGCATGGTCCTGAGTGAAACTGCTGTTGGACAGGGTGGTGCCCTGCAGAGTCTGATGATTTCTGGTGGAAAACATGGCAAGCATATTGTTTGAAATGGAGAGCTTCCCATTTCAGTTTGAAACCCAATGTCAATTCAGGGAATTTGAATCCACAAAAAGCAAACTCAGGAAGGAGACTTTACCATAATCCCTGCAAAATAAAACTGGACGTCTCTCAGCTCCAGTTAAACACCCTGATTATATATGTACGTTCCTAAGAAGTGTATGCAACAGGCACCTTATTTCTAACTGATCTATGTGCATAAATAGTGGGCCTCGCTGTGTCCTAGCTCTTCTCTGCAACAATCTTTCTTAATGTCCCTGAGTTGAACTGCCCCTTGCCCTCCCATTTATCAAATACAGCACCAAATAAATTGGGTTCTTGAGCCAGATAAATGGACATCTTTACTGAATACCAGGTCTAATGCTGAGGGCTCATAAACATGGAGCCCCTTAAAAGATACAAGACCAAGAGTCTCTCTTTTTAAAAACTTTGTAAGGAAACATCTTCTGTTGAATAGCTGGCTTTCTTTGAAGACAATGAAGGGTGATGGCTGATTACATGTTTTTTTTTAAGCAGCATGTCTAATGCACAAGATTCGTGTGAAAAGAACAGACAGGCCTACGCATGTAGCAAGGCCATATGTCTGATTGGCTTCTTGGCCTTTCTGAACAGAGAAAGCTATCACGTAGGCCCTCTGTTTGCCACACGTCAGGCTTTGCATAGCATCCTGCGGCTTTTGCTGCATTGACTAAGTTGAGACCTGCTGACGACAGGCTTGCCAAACATACTCTGCAGGAACAAGGCAGTCTTGGCAGGGGTTGGCTGTTTTTGTTAATTTCGTACACACGCACAGACAGTTCCCCAAAGTGGGCGTTCCTGCCTAGCAACACGTTGAAGTCACATTTTGTGCCTGTTTGCCCATTTGGTTTCTATTAGAGAAGACCAAAAAGACTACAATATTGTCAATTTCTCCTGGATAAGGTTTGCCAGTTCCAGATTGGGGAGGCAGCCTGGGAAATACAGGGACTTGAGTGGAGTATAATGTCACAGAGTATCTTCCAAAGTATCCCTTTTCTCCAGGGAAACTGATCTCTGTATGTAATCTGGGAACGAGCTAAAATTCTAGAACATCTCCAAATTTTACATGGAGACTGCTATTCTTTCTGCAAGACTTGGGCCAGAATCTAAAACTTCAGGGTCCTCCCGTGTCCCCCTTTTTAAACTGAACTGGTGTCCCTGAGAAGGGCCTTAAAATAGGGCAAGGAAGAGGGTTTTCTCTTCAGCCAGGTGACTCCCTCTTCCCTTCAGGTTCTTCTGTCAGGCTTTTTTGAGATAGATCTGGCCCTTCTTCCCTGGCCTTCCTTGGGCTGGCCTAATATAGAATTCCCTGGGACTGGTCACTAGGCTGATCTCAGACTCCCGCAATAACCTCTCTTCAGGGGCGGGCCCATGGTGAGTGAAGGGAATTTGGGCCAATGTTCTCACCACTTCTCACCAGTTCTCGCCACTTCTCTAGAAGTGGTTACTAATTTTTTCTGAGTGCCGAGAAGGGGTTACTAAAGCAACCTCCCTGCCCAATAGGGACTGGAAGTGCGTGTGTGCGGCAGCGGCACTGTTTGAATCCCACCACCATCGGAACCTGTTATTAAAATTTTTGGATCTCACCACTGGCCAATGGCCTCCCTAGCTGGGCCCTCCTTTCTCATGCCTTCCCCTGACGTTTTAAGAGTCTGCTCTACCTTCCCTGCCAACACAGACACAGACACTGCATCCACTTCTAGCCTGTTCCCAGATTCAATCTGCTGCTTCCTTCAGAAGTAGGTGATGGGCCTGCCAGGCTCTGGGGCCGCTGCTGGTGCATTTCCAGCCTGCCCCCATTGAGCACATGGCAACTCTTCCATGAAACTTGTTGGATGGCATTGAACTGTAACTGTACTGACTGATTGCTTTGCATTATATTAGAGTCTCAGCAAGAACATTAGGTTATAAATAAGGCAAATAAATAAATCTTGGTTAGCCACTTCTGCATTTTTATCTTGCTCTGCAAATTTTTTTTTGAGGTACAGCAACCAGAATTGTACACAATATTCAAAGTGCAGCTACATTTTGGCTGTTTTATTTCTTACCCATTTCCTAAATCTCTTATAAGGTGTTTGCCTTTTTCACTGCTGCCATGATCTTGGCAATCCAATATCAGCAAGGCATTTACAAAGTTTGATCTCAGTTCTTTAAGGACAACATTGTGAACCTTTTCAAACATTTTCTGGTATTGAATATTGGCATGTTTGAATCAAGAAAAATAAATGGCATGCCAATCACATAAAACTACGTGCCAGTTACTTAATGCATTAAGGTTAGGAATAAAGATGCCATTTACAACCACCAAAATGGAAGCTGGACTGCATTCAGTAACTATATAGCCCTGGTGTAACTGCATAGTAATTTTGTGTTCCTGCAGAGTTAAAGAGCTTGGTAATTATATTCAACAGTTCCCAAAATATCATTTAACACGTGTTCTGGTTTGTAAGATGAAAATAATGAGGAGTTTGCTCAGTGATTACATGGTAGTTACCACATATATGTTCTGCCAATGAATGATACTTATATAACCTGTCATTAAACGTTCTCCAGTTTTTTCAGGTCATGTAAAGAATTTCTAAACATTTTCTCCTGATGATTAATATTTCATTTAATATTTTCTCAGTGCTTTCGAAACTGTAATTTCATTAGATGAAGCTCAAACAAGGCTCATTCTTTTAAAGCCACACTATGGGTTTATTAGCAAAGGAAGATTAAAAAAATACAAAAAAGAGTGAACATCTTGATCCAGTTCACACTTCATTCATAAGCGGCTCACATGAAAGCATGATGCTGTCTTATGCTGAATCTGACTGCTGATCTACCAAAGTCAGTATTCTCAATTCTGACTGGCAGCAGATCTCCAGGGATTCAGATAGCGGTTTTCAAATGGAGATACCGTAGACCAGGGGTGGCCAACCTATGGTGCTCCAGATGTTCATGACAATTCCTATCAGCCCCTGCCAGCATGGTCAATTGGCTGATGGGAATTGTAGTCCATGAACATCTGGAGCGCCATAGGTTGGCCACTCCGGTGTTAACCACTTTGAGTCTCCACTGAAAGGAGAAGATGGGGTATCAATTAAATAAATAAGCAAATCATAAAGTTGCAGTCTGCTTCGAGTGCCGTGTATTTCTGATCTTTTATAGAAAACAAGGGATCTGTCATAAATAGTGGCAGTGATGTCATAACAAGTTAGAAGTCTCAACAGAGATCACGAGGGTTGGTGTGAGTGAGAACAACATTTTAAAAATACTATAATGAAAGGAATTCTGTCATAGTATCCATAGTATATTTTTCTTCTAGTCATACAGCATTGCTGAACCAAGACCAACCAGTGAGCTTCAGGGTCGAATGGAGATTTGAATTTGGGTCTCCCAGCTATTAGTCCAGTGGTTCTCAACCTGTGGGTCGCGACCCCTTTGGGGGTCAAATGACCCTTTCACGGGGTCGCCTAAGACTCTCTGCATCAGTGTTCTCCATGTGTAAAATGGATAAATGTTAGGGTTGGGGGTCACCACAACATGAGAAACTGTATCAAAGGGTTGCAGCATTAGGAAGGCTGAGAACCACTGTATTAGTCTGACATTCTATCCACTATAAAATTCTGGCTCTTTTGTAAAATTTTGGTTGGTCCTAATAAAAAGATATTGTACTATTGTTGTATTTGGACTTGCGGGGGGGGGGGGGTGAAGATGAATCAACACGGACACCCGAAATATTCATCTGGTTCCAGAAGAGTTCTGTTGACTTCAGCAAAACTGTTTTAAAATAAGTGGCTGGAAAGTTTCAAGGCATGGCCCCTATCAGAGATACACATACCTCTGCACTTCAAAGGAACGTGCATGTACAAGAGTATGTTTATGCTGGAGCTCACGTTATCTGATCAGCTATAGCTGGATGGTCTGCAGTGTTACAGACAACAGAGGACATTTTTTGAACATGGGAAGGAATTTTTTACAGAAGTTTAGGGAAATGCATGGCAAAGAAAGGAGAATATGAAGCCATAAACATTGGACCCTCCTTCCCCCACTATTCTGCTCAGCAGGTATAGCATTTGACTGTCTAAGGGGGACCAGCCCCAGCAAATACACCAAACCACAACAGAGAAACAACAAAGCATGTGGTGGGTTGCATTCTTTCTTCAATAGCAATCAAGACTGCCTTCTTTGAAGGCTGCATATTTTCATTAGCCTCAGCTTTGAGGGAAACCACCCTTTTCCAGATATTTCTCAGCTTGACAGATTGCTGTGGTCCAAGTCTTTCAGGGATATTAAGGAAGCTGATTAATCTTCCTTATTTATCCCATTAAGTTTTGCATAGGGCTGTACTGGCAATTATGCTGAGTAAGCTACAGACCACCACTGTCCAGCTCAAATTAAAATGTTTCTTGTGGCATAGTTTTCCAGACATTTTCCAGTCCTTAGCTCCTTTTCCCTAACTCCTTTTACAGGAAAGGTCTACAATCTATGTCCCTTGAGCCACATGTGGCTGAGTACAGAACTAAATAAGGCTCTTTCAAAAAGAAAATGACATCTTTACTTTAGAAAATGACATCTTTACTTTAGAGTAGAGTGGCAAGCAAAGTTTTGTACAGGACTAAAGGACTT
Source organism: Sphaerodactylus townsendi (assembly GCF_021028975.2). Taxonomy (NCBI): domain Eukaryota; kingdom Metazoa; phylum Chordata; class Lepidosauria; order Squamata; family Sphaerodactylidae; genus Sphaerodactylus; species Sphaerodactylus townsendi. The sequence goes on from NW_025950371.1 coordinate 6,928, forward strand.
TGAAATGATTCTGTACAAAAAGTTAAATGATAGAACTGAGCAGCTGCCATTAATCCAAATGCAAACCATAGATAGACATCAAGAGGTGAGCTCACAGTCTCTTGTCAGTTTTAAAGCACTGGTTTGGGCTGAGGCTTGCAAAAATCATGGAACTTCCCCTCTCTAAGATCTCAAGGTCAAGCTAATTGTAGCTTCAAAGAGTGAGATAAGGAAGGATGAGAATTTCAACGCCAAAGAATCTGGGAGGGAGTTTGGCCAATGCATTCCATCTCGATAGTAAAAGAACTCATGAGTGCGGGAAGATGCTTGCTTAATTGAACCCTATACAGCTGCAGAGTATATAGGTTCATTAGGGCAATTCACCTGTCAGGTTGAATCACCTGGATAAGAATATACCTAATTATATTTTGTGATGTTCTTGGGTTTTGGGGCTTTAATCTGAATCTAGTACTTTAGCCCATATTAGCTACAGCTACAAAAATAACTGTTTTCTGCAACTCACCTTGTAAATGTCCTATCTTGCATGGTTGACTTTTTGATCTTAATTGTGGGAAGACGAGAGACTTAGTTCCTTGATCGGTGGCTGGTGGGTTAGTTAAAGGGGACTGGTGGTGACATTGCCGTGGGGTTGTAAGGAGTCACACTTCAGCGCTTTGTGGTTTTGGTTTCTACCAACCCTCCTTCACCCTTAGAGGAGGAGGAGGAGGAGGAGGAGGAGGAGGAGGAGGAGGAGGAGGAGGAGGAGGAGGAGGAGGAAGAGTTTAGATTTATATCCCACCTTTCCCTCCTGTAAGGAGACTCAAGGTGGCTTACAAGCTCCTTTCCCTTCCTCTCCCCACAACAGGCATCTTGTAAAGTAGGTGGGGCTGAGAGAGTTCCAAAGAACTGTGACTAGCCCAAAGTCACCCAGCAGGAACATAGGAGTGCGGAAACACATCTGGTTCACCAGATAAGCCTCTGCCACTCAGGCAGGGGAGTGGAGAATCAAACCCAGTTCTCCAGATTAGAATCCACCTGCTCTTAACCACTATACCACACTGACTTTTTATAAGATGCATCCCAGTGCCAGGGTGGCTTACCTACTATCCATAGGTAATTGCCAAGGGTACCAGAGGGGTGGTTAGGGGCAGCAAGTCACAACCTACTTGGCTCACCACACACAGCACTTTCCTTCCTGCTCAGGTCTGTGTGGGCCCAACTCATATGGGATGACTTGGGGCTCCCAGTGTAGTTTGCCTCTAACTATAAAAGCCTGCAGATCCCTCTTTACAGTATGATCCCAAACATCTCGACACACGAATAAATCTGACTGAATTCAGTTACAGTGGTGTATGTAGGCGGGGACAGAGGAGGCTGATGCCCCATCCTTCCCTTGGGGGGCACATTTTGGCTGTCCCTTCCCTGCCATGAGAGCTGCTTTGCATTGCCTGTCGCCCACCCGCTGCCTTCTGCCTGTCCACCCACCCGCCAAACAGGTAAGCAAGAGGTTGAGGGCATCCTTTCTCTCTGCTTCACCCCCAGGGCACAATTGGGGGTGGTGTGCAATTTCAGTACTGGCCCGAGCACCATGTTCTGCAGGTACACCACTGTTCAGATAAGCTTACTATCCAATAACTATGTGTAGGATAGAGACCAGTATTTTCTGTATATATATATGTGCAATGAAGACACAACTGATTAATTGCAACTCCAGCAAGGAACTTTCAAGGCAGGTGAGAAGCAGAAGTTGTTTCCCACTGCTTCTTCTGCAAAACGTTCTTTGGTGGTTCTCCATTCAAGTATCAACCCTCCTTAGTTTCTGACATCTGACAAGATCAGCCCATTGTAAAGGATTCAATGGTGTTGCTGGTGAAGTAACCTTGAGTGCATTCCACAGCCCGGGCGATGGGCCAGCTCCATCGGCAGAGACTTTATCTTTGCGCGGGAGATGAGGACTCCGTTCCCATGGGAAGCAGGAAGGGGGATGGGGTGAATAGAGTTTTAACCTGTGCTTCTGGCGGGAATCGTCATTCCTGCCACTGCGTGTACGTGAGCTTTCTAAGATGTCTTAATAAACGGACTTTTACACCCAAAAAGCCTTTTATTTCTGCTTCTATGGAATTCCTTACATTGTGGCAGGAAACCTAATTCATCTATATTCCTAGTGCAGTGGACCTCTGGTGTCTTGACATGGAGAGGTTGAATGTTACTGCGGAAGGTGCGGTAGCCCCCAAAGAGGGCTCCGACCTTTCCCTTCTGGAACTGGAGGAACCGGCAGGAGAACGGGCCTCGCTGGTGGCTCTTTCCCGTCCTCGTATCAGCACGAGTCTTCCTTTACTCCGTTGGAACGAGGGACGTGACGACGACCATGGGGACTTCCATGAGTCGTTTGGGGCGCTGTCTATGGATCGAGCGCCTGTGGATCGGATCTCTACCCGTTTTCGTGTGGATTACAAACCTCAGATGCAACCTGTCATGGAGGAGACGGGCCTGACCACCTTTCATGCGGCAACCCAGGAGTCCATTGAACGATTCCTGGACTCGTATTTTGGTGATGCTCCCAAAGAACCACCGTGGCACAGCACTGGGGCCCGTCCGAAGGATACTGGGACTAAACCTGGGATTGGGAGGGGTATCCGTACCGTCTTCCAATCGGATCCCCCTGATCCCGGGCCAGCGACCGCACCTGAGGTGCCCCGGGGAGCCACCGGTGGCTACGGTGTCTCCAATGTCTCGCTTCCAGACGACGAAGAGTCCGAAGAAAGCCTGCACTCCCAGCCGGATCTGTTCCCTCTCCCATCGAAGGAGACCTGGGATGAGGAAGTGGGGCGACTGCGAGATGCCCAAGAAGCATGGACCCGTGAACGTCAGCTATGGGAGGAGGAACGGGCACAGTTGCAGCAAGAGCGCGAAAACCTGCAGAGGGACCGGGAACGGCAACGCAAAGAAGTCCAGTTCGAGTTGGACCGTGCCAAAGATGCGCTCCAACGACAATATGCCCAGAATCTGTCAGTCCATGATAAAGTCCTGGAACACTCCAGACTGGATTTACAACGGCAACGCGAAAGCGTTCAGGCCCTGCGCACGCAAAGTGAGCTTACTGAAGCTTTTAAACGGGACGAACTGGCTAAATTGGAACGAGAAAAAGCTGCTCTGCATGCGCACCAGGATGCCTTGACCCGCAAGGAGAGGGAGCTGGCTGCGTTGGAGAGGGAGCTAAGGAGGCAGCAGACCAGGAAGCCCCAAGTTGGAGTCTATGCTGTTGCTGATCATGCCGGCGCCAGGGGGGCCACGTACCTGGGTCCTGCCACGCCAGCGGCACCGCCAGCGCCCCCGATTCCGGCCCCCCCCGTACAACAGCTGCCTGCCCAACCTGCTCAACCCGCGCAACCGCCGCCCCAGCAGGCGCCAAGAGCCGTGGAACGGGGCTACTATCGGCCCCCGATACCAGCCCGTTTTGATGGGACCGCTTCCAAACTTCCCTACTTCATTTTGCAACTCAATGCCCACTTGGAAGACTATGATGATTTATACCGGTCTGAGCGCGAAAAAATACGGGACATCGGCTCAGTCCTGGATGGGGCAGCAGCCGACTGGTTCGTGACTCTTTTGGATTTGCAAGATGAAGACTCTCGCACGGTGCCCGCATTCCTCCAAGCTTTAAGAGCGCGCTTCCAAGATCCAGGCGCCGAGAATGAAGCTATCCGCACCATCAAAACTATCCAGCAAGGCAACCGCCCGTTTGCAGAATTTGCCCGTGAATTTCGTGCGGCGGCTGCTCGACTTCCTCCTGAGTGGCCTGAACGCATGAAATGCGAATACTTCTCGGATGCTGTGGACGGCAAGCTGCGTGAAACGGTGTTTTTAATTCGGGTTCCTCGTACCATTGCAGATTGGATCCAGTTGGGGTCCCAGGTGGCGTCTCGTTTGGAATACGCTCGTGCCGGAGGCCGCCCACGTCCAAAACCCACCACTGCGCCCACCAAGCCAAGCCCAGCCGCCCCTACCGAAACCACCTCTGAACGCCGTCGCCGACTGGGATTGTGTCTTTACTGCGGAGGGCCAGGTCATCTAGCCGCCAACTGTCCCAAGAAACAAAAACCAACCGCTCCAGCTACGCGCACTCCATCTGCCAAGCCACCACGCAGATCGGGGCCGCCTCCGACGGGCTCGTCTAAAGCGGTCATCGAAGGCGACCCAGAGGAGGGGGAAGCAGCTGTTTGCCTTTCTTCAGCCCCCATGGACATGGGCCCGACTCCTGACGCGGTGAGTGAAGGCAGCGCTCCCATTACTGTCCAAGCGTTTCTGGCCAACCCCGCTAAACACACTCGCATTATAGCCTCGGCCCTTGTGGATTCTGGCTGCTCCCACTGCTTAATGCGGCCCCAGGTGGCAGAGGAGCTAGGTCTGGACCAAATTCCCCTGGCTAAGCCCATACCATTCACCCAAATGGACGGCAGCCCCCTCGGGAACGAAGGACCGGCCCAGTTCAAAACACAGCCGGTTCTCCTCCGTTGCGCCGACCATTGGGAGAAAATTAGTTTTATTTTGGCGCCAGTGGCCAAACACTCCATAGTTTTGGGCATGCCATGGTTATTGTTACATGAACCAAAGTTCATTTGGAAAGAACGGATCTTAGAATTCACTGACCCTCCCTGCGGTGAACACATGAATTGGGGGGGAAACCCAACTTCTCCTGACACACCCCCCTCCCTGGCTTCTTCAGCGATTGCTCCCGATTCCATTGGCATCCCACCTGCGTATCATGATCTAGCCAGAGTTTTTCAGGAGCAAGAATGCGATCAGTTGCCACCCCACAGAGACACTGACTGCAAAATCGTTATACAACCAGGGGCGCAACTGCCTAGAGGTAGAATCTACCGCATGAGTCCCAATGAGGAGAAGGAACTTCGTGCCTTCCTGGACAAGAACCTCGCTCGCGGGTTCATACGGCGGGCTACCAAACACACACACGCTGCTCCCGTTTTGTTTGTAAAAAAGAAAGATGGGTCTTTACGGCTTTGCACAGATTATCGAGGTCTCAATGCGGTCTCCCTGTCCAATAAATATCCTTTGCCTTTGATCAAGGACCTTTTAGATGCACTCGGCAAAGGGCGCATTTTCACTAAATTGGACTTGAGAGAAGCTTACTACAGGGTCAGAATTGCTGAAGGCTATGAACACTTGACTGCGTTTAACACAAAGTTTGGACAGTTTGAATACTTGATAATGCCATTCGGGTTAAGTGGGGCCCCCGGGGCTTTTATGGCCCTTATCAACAAAGTTCTCCATGATTTATTGTACAAGGGAGTTGTGGTATACTTAGATGACGTTTTAATTTACTCACAAACCATAGAAGAGCATGAAACATTGGTTCGGGAGGTATTGAAACGCTTGCTCGACAACTCCCTCTTTGCCAAACTCTCCAAATGCTGTTTTCACCAGACCTCCATTGACTATTTGGGTTACCGGATCTCGCCCGAGGGCTTGAAAATGGATCCTGCTAAAATTGACGCAGTCCTCCAATGGCCTGCCCCCACCAACCGCAAAGAACTCCAATCTTTTCTTGGTTTTGCTAATTTCTATCGTGACTTTATACCCCAATTCGCTGAACTGACTCTCCCTCTCACAGACCTCTTACGCACTAAGGGTAAAGATCCACTGTCCGCCAAGCCCGGGGCCCCCCTTTCCTGGTCTGAAGAGTGTCAAACAGCCTTTCAACTCTTAAAGTCTGCTTTTACCACCGAACCTATCCTAAAGCACCCTGACCCAGATCTCCCGTTTGTGGTTCACGTGGATGCCTCGGACAAAGCACTTGGGGCAGCCCTGTTGCAGAAAAATAAAGATGGTAGGCTGGTTCCGTGTGCTTATTTATCAAAGAAATTCTCTGGTGCTGAACTCAACTGGACTGTAGGGGATAAAGAGACTGCGGCCATCAAAGTAGCACTCTCCACTTGGCGCCACTGGCTGGAGGGGGCTAAACACCCCTTTCAGGTTTGGTCGGATCACAAAAACCTGGCCGCTCTTTCCACCCCCCTCAAGATGTCCGCAAAACAACTCCGTTGGGCCGATTTCTTTTCTCGTTTCTCTTTCACAATCCATTTTTTCCCCGGGAAAACCAATAAACTGGCTGACGCGCTCTCGCGCCTACCCGGGGAGGGGGGTGGAGCCGCCTTACGAGACATTCCACGCACTGTTCTCTCCCCCTCCCAGTTGGGGCTGGCTGTCACCCGATCTCAAACGTCCACTCCTCCTTCTCCGTCCATTCCTAGTCTCGTCTCTCCTTTCCTGCGGGAACTCGAGGAGGCGGGGCTGCACGAGCCTCCAGCGGAAGAAAGTGACTCCCAATTGCGTTTGGAGAATGGAGTTTGGCGGAGGGGGGAATGTTGGTACGTGCCTCCCCCCCTCCGCAAGCAGGTTCTTGCAGCCTGCCACGATGCCCGCTCGGCTGGACATTTTGGCTTTCTGAAAACTCTGCATTTGGCCCGCCGGCAGTTCTGGTGGCGCGCAATGCGCAAGGACATTGAGGCATATATTAAGGGCTGCTCGATTTGTGCAGAAGCCAAAACCATCCCGGGAAAACCCCATGGGCTGTTGAAACCTCTCCCGGTGGCCTCCCGCCCTTGGGAAGTCATCTCTATGGATTTTATTACAGATTTGCCCGAAAGTCATGGCAACACGGTTTTGTGGGTGGTGGTGGACTTATTTTCTAAACAAGCCCATTTTATTCCATGTGCTTCCATCCCCTCCGCTCCTAAGTTGGCACGGCTGTTCATTCAACATGTTTACCGTCTACATTCCGCCCCCGATAAGGTGGTCTCCGACCGCGGCCCCCAATTCATTTCAAAGTTCTGGAAGGCGTTTTTGGGGTTGTTGGGGGCCGCCCCGGCAGTCGCCGCCCCCTACCACGTTCAAAGTGACGGTGAGACGGAAAGAACGAACAGAACCCTAGAGCAGTATTTACGTTGTTACACCAACTACCACCAAGACAATTGGTGCGAGCTTATTCCGTTTGCGGAGTACGCCTATAACAATGCGGTTCATAGCAGTACAAAGAAAACCCCCTTTGAAATTGTGTCTGGTCGCTCCTTCCCGCCGTTGCCACAACTACCCGCGACAGCTTTGGACCCTCCAGAATTTCAACAATGGATTTCGTCCCTAGCCGAGGGGTGGAAATCGGTCCAGAGCGCCTTACAACAGGCTAAGGACTCCCAAAAGCTGCAAGCGGATAAACACCGCTCGGATTTCCCTCTGCGTGTGGGCGCTTGGGTGTATTTGTCCACCAAAAATCTCAGAGACGTGCATAAATTTTCCAAACTGGGCAAAAGATTCGTGGGACCTTTTCAGATTACTAAAGTGATTAATGATGTCACTGCCCGATTGGATTTGCCTAACTCTCTTAGTAACATTCATCCTGTCTTCCATTCCAGCTTGCTCAAGGAGGCTCCCGCTTCCGATGCCTGGCACGACCCGCCGGAGAGGCCCCCACCGACTATTATTGATGGCCACAAACACTACGAAATTGACGCTATCCTGGACTCTCGCTTTAATCGCAAACGCTTGCAATATTTAGTCTCTTGGGTGGGATATTCCTCTGGGTATAATCAATGGGTTTATTCCGAAAATATTGACGCCCCCACCCTTATTTCTGCTTTCCACCGCGCCTTTCCGCATAAACCTGGGGGGGAGGGGTCTTCTTTAAGGGAGGCAGAGTGTAAAGGATTCAATGGTGTTGCTGGTGAAGTAACCTTGAGTGCATTCCACAGCCCGGGCGATGGGCCAGCTTCATCGGCGGAGACTTTATCTTTGCGCGGGAGATGAGGACTCCATTCCCATGGGAAGCAGGAAGGGGGATGGGGTGAATAGGGTTATAACCTGTGCTTCTGGCGGGAAGTGTCATTCCTGTCACTGCGTGTACGTGAGCTTTCTAAGATGTCTTAATAAACGGACTTTTACACCCAAAAAGCCTTTTATTTCTGCTTCTATGGAATTCCTTACACCCATTCCATACCATTCCACATCCCCAGAGGTCCCTGTAGCCCAAGG